>NW_006400166.1:401187-404884 GCF_000299155.1 Elephantulus edwardii
GACATCATACTTGGGAGGGTGGAGGGACAGCGCAGGGGGGGAAGGCCCTCTATGAGGTGGATTGATTCAGTGACTGGGATAATCAGGATGGGAGTGTCAGAGACTGGCACAGGACAGGGCAGAGTTTAGGGCTGTTGTACATAGGGTCGCTATGAGTTACAAGTGACTTGACAGCACATAACAACAACAACAGTAGAGTCAGCACTGGTGCAAGCTAATTTAAGAAGGGAAGGTGGAATTTCTACCTCATGAGGAACCAGGTTTATGTTGATTCTTACAGTCCACGTTAGAGTATACATACACTAAAAATTGTAAACACTTTTGAGACATTTTATTTGTACTATGTATTACATCCCTACAAAAAAGAATTCCATGATTTTCCTCCTGTATATTTCGCCTCACTTCGTCCATGATGTCAGCTGAGGTGGTCAGTTTAATGCAACCCGAAGGACAGGATGGTAGCAGATGATTCTGCCACTTTTCTAGACCTCTGAGCTGCACATCATCTCTGGGGCTGGTCGCGCCACACCTGCTTGTGAGGCTGAACACAACTGTGTTCTGTGATCATTAATGATTTCAAATTCGCCAATGCGGCCGTGCTTCATGTTCAGTTAGAACTGAGCTCTGACCCCGGAGCATGACCTGAGGTGAATGCGGCGCCTGCCCCTCTTCTTGGCCTCGGTGATGCTCCTGACACTCTGCGCACCATTGTGACAGCAAGGAAAGTGACGGAAAGAGCTTAACGATTACTCTTAATTTTTTTAGAATCTCATTTCCATTTCAAGGGTTGTTATTTTGTTTGGTTTTAACCCTTCCTTTCTATTCTACCTTTTTCTTTGGTTTATTTGGGTTCTGCCCAAAAAAAATGGTAACCAGAATATGGAAATGAAACAAGAAAGTCAAAGAAGGCAAATCCAGTGAGAAAAAAAGGCTTCTCAGAAGGGAAGGTGATGAGACACAAGCTCCCCAGTCAGGTGAGGATGTCCATGGCGGGCAATCTAAACACCAGCTCCGGAAGTCTGAACAGCATCCTCCCAGCCTGGGCTGCTCAGGGCCCCGTGTCTCCAGCGCTCTCCACTCACCTGGATATCTCTCCTCCTCTCTCCAGGTCTCCTTCCCTTGCTCCAGCTGAGTGATGAGTTTTGGTTTAGAAAATGGAATTCCTGCTCAGAGGAAAAGAAAACAAGGTGACTATAAAGTGACGGGCTCAAGGCTGCCTTCCAGCACTCAGAAACAAACTCAGACTTCAAATGGTGAAACGGAAGACCTGAGAATAGTGAGATCTTAGCAGCAGAAAGAGGGATGGTGAAGCGGGATACAGGAGAGCGTACGACTCCCTGGCATGCTATGCTCGGGGTAGGGGCATGAACACCGTCCTCCCTCAAGAGGAAACATTCTAGGAAGAGAAGCTCCAGTGTAGGAGGAAAGGCCTAAAAAACGCAGAGTAGCACATGCTCGCTCGCTTGTCTGTCTGTCTCTTTCTCTCTCTCTCTCTCACACACACACACACACACACACACACACACACACACACACACACACTCTCTCTCTCTCTCTCTCAATCTCTCTCTTTCTCTCTCTCCCCATTTTTAACTCTACAGAATCTAGACATTCCTGGGAAAACAGGAAACAGAATAGATCTGTTTGGGGACTCAACACAAAGAAAAAGGCTTTTCCCAGTAAAGGCTCAACTGCCCCGCAGGACAAGCGTGAATCCTAAGCAGCCATGCTTACCCAGGGAGACGAAGTTGTCATAGTTCTCCAGCATCACCTCTCGGTACAGGGTCTTCTGAGCAGAGCTCAGCAGCCCCCACTCCTCCGAAGTAAAGTCCACAGCCACATCCCTGAACGCCATGTGAGTCTGTAACACAAATAAAGGGGGGCCTTGACAGCATGGACCTCATCTTGATTTAAAAGTGGAGTAAACCATAAACAGGTTTTCTTTGAACACATAGTATGTTAAAATGTTTTCTTTTTAAAGCAGTTCAAACATTGGTGAATGTCTCCTAAAAACTCTGAATTTGGCTTCTTTGGAAAATTCAAGAGCTCTGGTCATGCTGGACAAATGAGGCAGGACCATCACTGCATAGAATCAAGGCCTTAGCTGCTGGTCAACACTCAAGTCATGGGACCTGCAGCTAGCTGCAGCTTTCATCTGCCCCTTCCAGTGTGGACACACGTGTGGCTGAGCATAGGGTGAAGATCGCGAGGAGTGAGCAGACAAGGACACTCAGGGACAGCCACTGCAGCTAAGACACCTCAGGACCAAAACAGTCAGGGCAAGAGAGGGGATTGTGGCCATCCTGGGAAGGGATGGAAACTCAGGGGACACTCACCTCTCCCCAGGCTTTCCAGGGAGCTGTGTTCATTTTCCTTAGTCTCTCTCAGGAGGAGGGTATCTCAACAGCAGATCTGGACAAGACGACAGACACGAGAGCGTCAGGTGGAAACTCTGTGAGTGAGCAGGGCTTGCTCCCCATCCCTACTGGTTCCACCTCCAGGGCCCTCAGGTAAACAGTGATGACTGTTCACCTGTAAGGATGTACCGTGTACTATTTTCTCCTTTTACTTTGAAAATTTTCGTTTGGGGGGGGGGGGGAAGGACAAGATAACCAGAACAAAATCGTTCACGAAGATTATATTTTAATCTTAATCTGGTGAGTAGTACACCAGTTCACCATTGTTGGTCTAGAGCAAAAAAGACAGAGGGAACCCAAGACTCAATTAAGAAGCGAGCATACGGAACTAAGTACACAAACTCACAGCCTCATCCACCCTGAGATCAAAAGCAGACAGTGTCCAAATACCATTCCTGTATGTTCTGAGGAAGACTAGTCTTTGCTAGAATGGAATGAAAATGTGAAATATCAGCTTTTGAAAACCCTAGACTTACTAGACCTACTGAGACAGTCAGAGTCCCTGAAACTACTGCCATGAGATATTCTTTAAACCCTGGCTGTCACCTCAAATCATCTTGTAATGAACACAACGAACTTATAACGACTATAAATGGTCATTGTCCTTCTGTGCCATCAAGTCAGAAATGACCCACAGCTGACCTTCCAGCGGGTTCTCAGAGGCCGTAAATCACACAGGAGGAGACTTGCCCACTGACCTCCCACGGAGCAGGTGGTAGATTCACACTGCAGCACTGTTCCTTACCATTAGGCATCCAGAGCTCCCCTTACCACCCTGAAGAACTGCATCCAAGAAGAGTACAAACGTTCATTACAAAGACAGAAGAGGAAGAAAAGACCAAAACGGATGTCAGAAGAGACTCTGAAAATTGCACTGGAGCACAGAGAAGCTAAAGCAGAGGGAAGAATTCAAGATACTAAAGAGTTGAATAGAAGATTTCAAAAGGCAACACGGGCCAACAAAGTAAAATATTACAATGAAATGTGTAAGGAGTTGGAGTCAGAAAATCAAAAGGGCCAAACTCGCTCAGCATATCTTAAGCTCAAGGAACTGAAGAACAAATTCGAACCTCGAGTTGCTAAAATCAAGGACACTTCAGGCAGAATATTAAATGATCCAGGAAGTATTCAAAGAAGATGGAAAGAATATACTGAATCACTGTATTGAAAAGAACTGGCAGACAGCAGCCCAGCCAGGAGGAGCTGACTCCTCTCAGTTTCTCTTGGCTTTTTTGGGTTTTGTTTTGTTTTTTAAATTCCCCCAACAAGTACGATTCTTG
>NW_006400166.1:415674-420865 GCF_000299155.1 Elephantulus edwardii
TATCTAATTTTCCTACATTCATGGTTCTCACATTCCATGTCCCAATCACCAGTGTCTGCTTACAACTGTTCCTCTTCCTTTGTATTTCCATACTTGAAAACTCAGCTTCCTTTGCCGTTTCTGTTATCTAAATCTGTTCTGTTGTACAGAGCAGCAAACATCAAATGGTGGCGAGGTTGTGGAGAAACTGGAACCCTTATTCACTGTTAGTGGGAGTGTAAAATGGTGCACCTATGGCACTTTCTCAAATAGTTGGAAATAGAAATACCATTTGATTCAGCAATTCCACTACTGGGAATATACCCCAAAGAGACCATAACTGCCACCCAAGCAGATATATGTACACCCATGTTCATTGCGGTTTTATTCACAATAGCAAAGAGTTGGAAACAACCTAAGTGCCCATCAACAAATGAATGGATAGAGAAGCTGTGGTATATTCACACAACGGAATACTATACTGCAGTGGAAAACAAAGAACTCATGAAATATTCAAAATCAATGACCCTGGAGGACATTATGCTGAGTAAAATATCTCAGTCACAAAAGGACAAATACTGCATAGTGCATAGTTGTAAAACAGGACTGACATCGGGATTGAGGGGGAGACTGAGAAATATGGGACCAATAATGTAGACTGCATTGAAACTGATGATGGAAAGAACTGCTTAAAGGTGATATAAAATTAGGTATTATTATCATGACAGGAGTCCAGAATGAAGGCTGCATAGTGGAGTAGACCTGGGGGGAGAGATTGTATAACAGTGAAGGAATTTTACTTTTCAAAGAGAAGAGCGAACTGGGGGAGAGGGGTGAGCAGGGAGAAAAATGCAATAATGAATGAATGGAAATCCAAAGTCTCTCTAAATGTTCATTAAAATTAATTTAAAAACAAAAATCAAAAAAGAAAGTAACACTAGAATGTTGAGAAATCAAAGCAAAGGGAAACAAAATGATAAAAAAGAGTCAAACAGAAAATTTCAAGGGCAGCACAAGAAGAGAAAACTATTATAACAAAATGTGTAGAAAGCTAGAGTTAGAAAATAAAAAAAGAGAAGAACTTGCTTAGCATTTCCAAAGCTGAAAGAACTGAAAAACAAATTCAAGCCTCGCACTGTAATACTGAAGGATGCTATGGGCAAAATCTTAAAAGATACAGGAAGCATCAAAAGAAGATGGAGGGGAGGAAATCACGAAACCTGGACCAAGAAGCTATTGTTCAAACAGGGAAAGGGAACACTGCACA
The DNA here is from genome assembly GCF_000299155.1 of Elephantulus edwardii. Classification (NCBI taxonomy): domain Eukaryota; kingdom Metazoa; phylum Chordata; class Mammalia; order Macroscelidea; family Macroscelididae; genus Elephantulus; species Elephantulus edwardii. Next base: position 416,921 of record NW_006400166.1, read on the forward strand.
GTATATGATCAAGAAAGGTGTGCATCAGAGCTGTATCCTTTCTCGATATCTATTCAATCTGTATGTCGCACAAATTATTCAAGAGGCTGAATTTTATGAAAAAGAATGTGGCGTTAGAATTAGAGGAAGACTCATCAACAACTTGCAATCTGCTGATGACACAATTTCCTTACAGAAAGTGAAGATTTAAAGCACTTGCTGCAGAAGATCAAAGACTAGAGACATCTCAACATGAAAACAAAAATCCTCACCACTGGCCAACAGACAACATCATGGTAGACAGAAGACTGAAGTTGTTAACAACTTCACCGTCCTTGGTTCCACAACCTTTGACACTAGCAGTGAAGAAGACAAAAGATGTATCACATTAGGTAAATCTGCTGTCAAGGACCTTGCCAAAGTGTCAGTAATGATGTCAGTTCAAGGACAAAGGTGCATGTGATGAAATGCACCTTGGTCCTTTCAATCAACTGCTATGCTATGAGAGACTGCTATGCTTGGACGCTGACTAAGGATGACAGAAGAATCAGTCCCTTTGAGTGGAGGTGTTGGAGGAAAGTACTGTATATCCCATGGATTGCAAAAAACCCCCAATATGTCTTGGAGAAAGTGCAACTAGAGTGTTCCTTAAATGATGGTCAAATCTAATCTCACATCCTTTGAGACATGTTGTTTGGAAGAGCCAGTCCTTGGAAAAAGACATTATGCTTAGAAAGGTGGAAGGTCAGCAAATGAGGATTATCTTCAACAAGCTGGACTGAAACAATGACTGGAACAATGGGCTCAGGTGTATACCAAAAATGCTGAGGATGTTGCAGGTTAGGGTAGGGATCAAATCTGTTCGTAAGGTCATTATGAGCATTATGTCAATCGGATTAGGCTGAGTCTAAGACAACTGTCAGAGCTAAAGAATTTTATAACACTTGCCTGAGAAGGCAAAGAAGCAGAAGCTCCTGAAACGTGAGGCTTCAGGCCAGAGAGAAGCATGCCTGTGGGCACAGTTGAGAAGCTCTTCTGATTAAGTAACTGTATCTGAAGTAATTTCATTTGTTTGTGTTGTTCTTGTTGTGTACTCTTGAATCAGATCCGACTGGCACAGGAGTGAAGTCATTACTGATCCTGAATTACAACTTTTAACTTCCCTGAGTATGGCAAGTTCTGTATGGCTGTTGCTATGGATTATCAAACCCAGCTGGAAAGGAGAGTGCTGTGGGAGGAAAAGTGGGGACAGGATTGGCAGAAAGGTCCAAGAAGAGTCATGTCAAATCCTCTTCATAGAAATCAGCCATGGATGGGTGATGCTCATAATGATTCCTCCTGCCCATTGTAGTTGGAGGACCCTACTGCAATGGCATTTTACACTTTTTAAATTGATATTGTTTACCCATGGCGGATAATGTTTGGTGGAGCTCCCCGGCTAAAACAAGCTTGGAAGCAGGAGTGGCATCCACTTCCATAAATAGCTTGCCTAGGGAAACCCTACGAACATGTAGAAAGGATGAAAGTCACGCAACTGTGGAGGACTTGAGTTCATAGGGTCACTATTAGTCGCCTACGACTCGATGGCACTTAACAACATAGAGAGAGACCAGTTGGCTTATTGGACCAAAAGCAATGCTACCAAGCAACAGGTGGGTGACTCTAATCCGTGGTCCTAAAGCCTGTCTTTAATTGTTTTGATGAAACATTCTTCTAGGTCGTACATGCCTGGTCTGTCCACGTGACGTACAGAGGCAACTTGTGGTGGCTGTGAAGCTGAACACTGTGACACTGACATGTCAAATGTGATAATTGGTTACCCATGGCAAACAGTGTTTGGTGGAGCTCACCAGCTAAAACAAGCTTGGAAGCAGGAGTGGCATCCACTTCCATAAACAGCTTGCCTCGGGAAACCCTACAAACATGGAGAAAGGATGAAAGTCATGCAACTGTTGTTGGGGACTTTCATTCATAGGGTCGCTATGAGTCGCCTATAACTCAACAGCACTTAACAACAACATTGTTTACAGATGAGAAAACTTAAGAAACAGCACGCAAAGTGACAGAGCCTGGATAAAATCTTCTTGTGGAGAGCCAGGATCTTCAGTAGCAAGGGTGAGGATACAAGCCTACATAGTCTGTCAAGAGTCTCAAAGCAGATTCACTTTTGGAGAAAGGGAGATTAGTCACAAAGTGACTCTGGGTAATGGTTCAAAAAAGTTCTATTTCTAGCTGCCTATAAAGTTTCTCCAAAATAAAAAGTTAAAATGAAATCACAACTTAGCCCAAAGCATCTCTCTTTGTTCCTTTTCAAAGTCAAGTTTACTAAACTTAAATTTTAAAAAAGATCATTGGCAGCGTCATAATGGACGGTGAAGAGATTGAGATTGTTCACAGTTTTGGTTTGCTTGGATCGACAGTCAACACTCTTGGCACCAGCAGCCAGGAAATAGAGACCTCTCTAAAGTGCTGAAGTACAAAGATGTCAGTCTGGAGACCAAGGTGAGCCTGATACATGCCATGGTGTTTGCAATCACTTGCTATGCATCAGAGGGCTGGACAATGACTAGGGAAGATAGAAGAATTGATGCCTTTGAGCTGTGGTGTTGGAGAAGATTATTGAATATACCATGGACTGCTAAGAAAATGAACAGATTTTTCCTGAAAAGGGTGTAGCCGGGCTGCTCCTTGGAGGCAAGGATTCCGAAACCTCATCTGACATACTCTGGACATGTTGCAAGGAGGGACCAGTCCTTGGAGAAAGACGTCATGCTTGGGAGGGTGGAAGGACAGCGCAGGAGAGGAAGACCCTCAATGAGATGGAATGATTCAGTGACTGGAGTAATAATGGGGGTAGGTGTGTCGGAGATGGTGAGATTGGCAACGGATAGGGCAGAGTTTAGGGCTGTTGTACATAGGGTCACATTGAGTCGCAGGCAACTCAACGGCACATAACAACATCATGACTAAGGAGCTCTGGTGGATGAGTGGTGAGAAGCTATGCTGCTGCAGTACTGAAGGGACATTCTAATCTGCTCTGCGGGAGAAGGATGGGCCATCTCCTTCTTTGCAGTTAACTGCCTCTGAAAACCCGCCCGGGGTCAGGTATGGGGTGGTTCAACAACAATCATGCCTACAAGTAGACAGTAGCTCAGAGACCACTTTGTGACCTGGAATCTGTAAAATGAGAACGCAAGGTTTTCGCCAATCCTGTTAAGATTACGCATTGGCTCCCTCTTTCTAAACTCATTTTAAGTAGTCCACTTCCACTCATTTGATTTTTGGGGGTTGAGGGGGGAGAAGGGACGGATAAGGATCAGAAAGATCTCTTCATATAGACATACAGAATAACGGCTTAGAATAAAGCTTATGCTTCAATTTCTTTTAGTTTTATTTCTTACACTCCAGGAGCCAAAATGGCCACAACCACTTCCAGCCCAAATGGGGCAAGTTTGGTCAATGCAGCTTCTCAACTCAATCCTTTTCTACCAAACCAACCCCAGGGCTCAAAGAAAAAAGCCCGAAGCAAAACTACCAGACCTCATCCACTAAGACCCTGGCAACACACGGGCCGTGGGATGGCCTTGACCTCATTACCTGGGAATGGCAGGCCCCCAAAAGCTTACTTATCCAATCCTGGGAAACCTGGGGCTTACGACATCACCTGCCAGTCCCATGATTTCCAACTGGCCAGAGCAGTCCCTTTCATAAACCCCAGAACAAAAGGCCTTCTCGGTCATCCCACGCCCTCAGAGATGCGTCCGCACAAAGAGCAAATATCCGGGAGCGCACGCCCGCGCCCCGACAGCGTCCCCACCGCGAGCCCCACTCCCGTGCGCACTGGGCCAGGCTGAGCACACAGTCCGCCTTCCAGGATCCCCTTCCCGCGCGAACGGGCAGAGCTGCGCACCGGCCCCGTGGGACTCACTCACCAGCGCCACCAAAGAACAAGAGGTCGCTGCGGCC
>NW_006400166.1:420965-425048 GCF_000299155.1 Elephantulus edwardii
CCGGGACTACACTACCCAGCGTGCTCTGCAGAAAGGACCACGCCCCTGGGAGATCGTGTGGGGACCCGCACGCTCGGGTGGAGCTCCCGGCCAGGCGCCGGGACTACACTACCCAGCGTGCTCTGCAGAAAGGACCACGCCCCTGGGAGATCGTGTGGGGACCCGCACGCTCGGGTGGAGCTCCCGGCCAGGTGCCGGGACTACACTACCCAGCGTGCTCTGCAGAAAGGACCACGCCCCTGGGAGACCGTGTGGGGACCCGCACGCTCGGGTGGAGCTCCCGACCAGGCGCCGGGACTACACTACCCAGCGTGCTCTGCAGAAAGGACCACGCCCCTGGGAGACCGTGTGGGGACCCGCACGCTCGGGTGGAGCTCCCGGCCGGGCGCCGGGACTACACTACCCAGCGTGCTCTGTAGAGAAGACCACTCCACCTAGGCACCCTGTGGGGTCCCACACACGGGGTGGAGCTCCGCGCCAGTCCCAAGACTCGGTTTCCCAGGATGCTCCGCAGGGGAGGTAGGGCCCTCTATGACGCACCTGGGGCACGTGAGTGGTAGCGTTCCACACGCGCTGGTGGCAAGCAGTTTCGTTGACCTCCTTAGGAGCTATTTGTGGAAAGGCTGTCCTGACCATTCGGACAATTGCCACTGAGGCACTAAGGTTCGCCTCTTTTTCCTTTTAGTCACTTTCCCAAGACTGCAGAGGAGCCAGGTGAAACTCCTGCCCCACTCGCCGTCAAATCCCACTACCTCAAGGACTACACTTCCCAGTAGGCCCTAGAGAGGCTAGTGCGCCGGCGCGGGTCCCACCCCCTCGGCGAGCAGAGATGACGTAAGGAGAATGTGGCTTCTCTGGTTGGTTCTTGGAGTTAACGGTACATCCCTGTAAGTGCTGTTTGGTTTGCTGGTTTGGCTTTACTGAGCCCGGGGCAATCCTTACTTGCTCCTGTTTCGTTTAAACGTGAAGACACCGAAGCTGCAAAAGGCAGATCCATGTCCTCAGCCCGGGCCCTGGCCTGAGAACCTAAGCTGTTCTTACGGACGTCCCCAGAGTTAGAGGCAACTCCCATCGAATCATGCGTGCGGGAAACTGACCCCACACGAGCGACTCTGGCAGCCACGGTCTCACACTTTGCCCCCAGAGTCTGTGGCCTTACTCCTTTGAGTCTGAGGCAGTTCAGCTCTTGTCCTTCTTGCTCTCTAGAGGAGGTCAGCTCTTGTCCTTCTTGCTGTCTAGAGGAGGTCAGCCTAGCCTTTGTCCTCCAGCAGAGGCTACAAAGCCCTTTAGCTCGGCTGATAACAGCCCTGGGGCATCCCACTCAACCAGTAAACCTAGACCCAAAGGCGCTCAGCTTCATGATCAGCCAACTCCACTGACAAGTGCTGAAATGGTCTCTTTCCGCCAGAGAGCCTCCTGTATGTACTGACACTCATCTCTCTTCCTCCGTGGGTCCAATTCCAGGCGGTTTTGTGATCTGCCGCTGCTTCTCGTCATTTGATCTGTTTCTGGTATTAAAATGCTCCCCAACCTTCACCAGAATTGCCTTTGATGTCTGTGACTCCACTAACAATCATTTTAAAGCAGCATAGGTTTTCACCGTACTATCGGAGACAGATTGGTACAGGACAGAGCAGGGATTAGGGCTGTTGTACATAGGGTCGCTATGAGTGGCAGGAGACTCGATGGCACATAACAACAACATTGTGCCCCATCAAGTTGACTACGGCTCAGTGACCCTATGAACAACAGATCTGAACCTGGTACCATCCTCATCTCTGACACACTTGAACCTATTGCTACATTGACTATATCCATCTCATGAGCGTTTTCATATCTTATGCTGACCCTCCACCTTGGCAAGCATGATGTCTTTTTCTAAGGACTGACCCCTAACAACTCCTCCAAAGTATGTGAGACAGTTTTCACTGCCCTTGCTTCCAAAAAGCACTCTGGTTTTGTTTTGTCCAAGAGAGACATTTACTGTTGTTGTTGTTATGTGCCCTGGAGTCACTTGTGATTCATAGGAACCCTGTGTACAACAGCTCTGAAGCGAACCCAGTCCTGAGCCAGTCTCACTGACTCCAATACATCTACCCCCATTGCCCTAGTTAGTGTATCAGTACAGCTCGTCCAGAGTCTTCCTCTCCAGCTCTGTCCCTCTGCCCTTCCAAACATGATGTCCTTCTCCACGGATCACTCCCTCTTGGCTACATGCCCAAAGTATATGAGAGCTTCCAAATCCTACCCTGCAAGAAGAAACTTGTTTCACCTTCTCCAAGATGGACCTATTTGTTTTCTTGGCAGTCCATGGTATGTTCAAGACTCTTCTCCAGCACCACAACACAAAGGCATAGATCACTCTTCTGTTGTCCTTAGTCACTGTCCAGCTCTCTGATGCATAACAAGTAATTGTGAAGATCATGGTCTGGATCAGATGCACCTTGTTGCTTCTCAGTACCCTGGAAAGGTCCCTGACAGCAGATTTTACCTAATGCAGTTCATCTTTTTATTGCCTGACTGATGGTGCCAAGTGTGTTGATTGTGGAACTGAGCAAGTTGTAATTGTTAACCTTACTCTCTTCTATCATGGTGCTGCCAATTGGCCCAGTGGTGAGAATCTTTGTCTTCTTGATGTTTAGCTTCAATCTGTATTGAAGACTACAATCCTTGAACTTCTGCAGCAAGCACTTCAGGTTTTCCTCAGTTTCAGCAAGCAAGGTTGTGTCACTGCATAATATAGGTTATTGATGAGTCTTCCTCCAATCCTAATGCCACATTCCTCCTAATAAAGGCTCGTCTCCTGAGTGATATGTTCTACATACAGATTGAAAAGGTATGGAGACAGGATGCATCCCTGATGCACTCTCTTCCTAATTATGAACCATGCAGTGTTTCCCTGCTCTGTTCTGAGGACTGCTTCCTGGTCCAAATAAAGGTTTCATATAAGCACACTCAAGTGTTCTGGGATTTCCATTCTCCTCAAGGTTAATCGCAATTTGCTGTGATTCACACAGTCAAATGACTTTGCATAGTCAATGAAACACAGATATTCCTCTGGTACTCTTTCTGCCAAGATCCATATAATATTAGCGATAATGTTCCTAGTGCCACAGCCTCTTCTAAACTCACCTTGTTGTGATAATACAATTTTCACACTCTATTGGGTCACTTTTTTTTGGAATGGGAATAAATTTGGGCTCTTCCAGTCAGTTGACCAGAGAGTTGTCCTCTAGATTTCTTGGTAGAACTTGATGACCACATCCAAGGAAGCATCTATTTGTCATTGAACCCTAGAAGCAAGATGAGATTGAATGAAGGCAGCAGCAGGAGAGATGATTAGGGACTTCAAATGACTGATTTCTTGGGGGAAGTGTTCTTTTTCATTTCCCCTAGCTCTTGTGCAGTAATATAAACATTTCACATAGATTTTTTTTGTTTGGTTTGGGTTTTTTTCCCTTTCTTGATTGTATTCTGCTTTGAGATTCAAATCATGGTGGCTTTTCAACTATTTGTGCACATTTTGTTTTATAAGATTGATGACAAATTAATGAATATAATTAAATTTGATGCATTATTTACAAAAAAAGTTGACTTTGTACCACCTGAATTTAAAAACCAACTCAGGAACAGTTTGAGGCCTTAAACACTAATGAACAAAGACCAGATGAGTTGTGGGAGGATATAAAAAAAAAAAAGAACATCATACACAAAGAATGAAAAGGTCATTATAAAGACAGAGGAGAAAGAAAAGACCAAAATGGATGTCAAAAGAGACTCTGAATATTGCACTAGAGCATCAAGAAGCCAAAACAAAGGGAAGATATCAAGAAAGTAAGAAGCTGAATAGAAGATTTCAAAAGGCAAAACAGGAAGACATGGCAAAGTATTATAATGAAATGTACCAAAAAACTGGAGTATGAAAATAAAAGGGCTTAGAAAAATGAATGAATGGAAATCCAAAAATCTCTGTAAATGTTCATTAAAATTAATAAAATAAAATTTTAAAAAAACTTAAAGGGCTGAACTCATTCTGCATTTCTTAAGCTGAAGGAACTAAAGATCATATTCAAGTCTCATGTT
>NW_006400166.1:425148-426960 GCF_000299155.1 Elephantulus edwardii
GTCGGTGGCTTCCCTTTTTACCCTGTTGGAGACGTTTTTGAATGTGCATAGGGATTTGAGTCTTAGAAGATCCCATTCATCTACTTTATCTTCTCCTGGTTGTAAGATGTTGCAATTCTTAAGGATTCTATGGGCATAATATTGAATGATCCAAGAACCATTAAAAAAAGATGGAAGGAGTATACAGAGTCACTGTACTAAAAGTAATTGGCTGACACAGAAGAATTTCAAGAAACTACATATGATCAAGAGGCAATGGTGGGATCCAAGATGGCAGCGGAGGCAGAGACAGCGTGGTGAGCTGCAGGAGCAGCGAACCACTTAAAGCGGGGCCATTATGGCCTTCCACAGACTTCGGCTTATTGATAATTGAACACTTAAACAGTTGATGACTGGCCCTCAGTGAAGATCGAGGCTCAACAACAGGAATTCAAGGATTCCCAAGGAGAAATGGGTGAGTCTCGTGGCTCCCAACCCCGCCTGCAGAGCCCGCGCCACGCCGAACAGCCACTGCAGCTCCATGAGGCTTCCACAACCTGAACGAATGGATGCTGGGCACCGGCCCTCCTCAAGACTGGTACAGTGAAGCCACCACACAGCCGAAAGGTGGTCTTGGTCTGGAGAGAATTCTTGGAGCCAGGATGGCGGCTGTGGGGAAAGCGGGCACTTGCCGGCTGCCCGCACAAGAGGGGCCGCGCACCCGCTGAGCGCCTGTGCGGTGGGGTGGGGAGGCGCGCCCCCTACAGCTGCCCGCGCCGGGGGACCGCACGCCTCCCACAGGCCTCCCGAGCTGGGGGGTGGGGGCACACACCCCTGCTGGCCGCCTGCGTAGGAGGTGGGGGATGGGATGCATGCCCGCCATCTGCAGGTTTGGGTTTCCTTGGACAGGCCAAAGAAGATGATTACCTATGCATTGGAAAGGCCAGAGAGGACGATTACCTATACATTGGACAGGCCAAAGAGGACGATTACCTATGCAATGGATTGCTGAAAGTCCCTGTGAGTCTGATGACTTTAACAGTGGCAGCATGTACAAGAGGACCAACATCCTAAATGCACCACATATTTTGTTCTGTTGCATGCTTCTGCCAAAAGATGGTTAGACCTGGGGGGAGTCTGTTCACAATTCTCAGGTTCCCTTTATCATATATAAAGGGGGAGGGCAGTGACACCTACTTCAAAATATAGTATGACCACTTCTGGGAGGGTAAAAGTGGCAGTGCTGGAATTGGAAACACTATCCCTGACCACAGAGTTCTTAGTCAGGCGAGGGGACCATACTGGGGTAGGGGCAATTGGAGGGGGAGTATACCAGCCAGCTCCTAGGGGGTGTTGCCCTGCTCGGGATGGGCTGCCCTCAGCCCCCGGCTCGGGGCGAGCCGTCGCGGCCCTCTGCCCCCGGCTCGAGGCGAGCCATCGCGGCCCTCGGCCCCTGGCTTGGGGCGAGCTGTCCCGGCCCTCAGGGTGAGCTCCTTAGTCCCCAGATTGTGCCATCTGACCCCTGGGTGGGGAAGGAGAAGAAAAAAAAAGAATACCTAGGGTATCCAATGTTACCTAGGCCACCTCCTGCCACCCTCCCCCCCAGTAAACCTGAAAGGAACACCCTCAACGCCCTTATATTTGTAACTCACAAGTTTGTTCTCTCTAGGTTTGCTCCCTTTCCTATAGGTAACCTTAACTCTGGGTTTTACTCCAGAATTGACCCTGAACCCAGTGCCAGTGACAAAAAGGAGATACAGCTGACAGCTAAGGAAGCAAAGGAGGATGGAGCCTCTGGGTTCAACCAGCCATCCCCACTGGACCCACCTGGGA
>NW_006400166.1:427245-433484 GCF_000299155.1 Elephantulus edwardii
CCCTCATCATTTCCTTCACCTGCTCCCCCCACCGACCAGACTGTGCAGCTCTGCAACTGCATCCTGGCCCATCCTCACCCTTCTGCCTCCAGCTCTCACCTCCTTGTACCCCCCATATGGTTTTCCCAATTAAAAAAAAAAAGGCAGTGGTGATGAAAGTGGAAGATCAGGCTGCTCTGAGGGACTTGGCAAAAAATAAAGCCCCAGGAATTCATGGAATACCAATTTTGTATGTTAGAAGGACACAATTCAATCTGTGACAGTAAGATTGATTTTTAGAAAATGCAGAGTTTTATCAAACTCTTTTAAGTTGGCTCAACTCCAACCCCAATTCTTTCATCCATGCAGATATTGTAAAGGATTAACTTTAATGTGGTTTTTTTTGGTTAAAGAATAAGCCTACTTTTATTGATGTATCAAGAGACCAATGAGCAATTTGGAAGAGATAATGTTAATATGATAAGCATTATTAAAGGAAATAAAAATGTAGATGTATTTGAAATTACTTTCAGATGCCTTGATAAATTATGGAAATCGACCAAGTGATCTCTGACTTCTCTCTCATTTCATATTCTTCACAATTTCTCCTTTCTTGATTGAAACGTTCTGAATGAAAATCGCCTTGATGATCATATTATCTTTATTTTTTATATATTCATTGTCGCATAATTTCCTGATCATATTTTCCTTAAAAGGGAAATTTTGCCAATGCCTAGATTCTTCGCATTACCTTTTCCCCCTGTACTAGCAGTGTGGAAATTAGGTACAAGCTGTACTAGCAGTGTGGAGAAATAGGTACAGTCCATTTCCTGTGACTTCTCAAAGGAGCATTAACCAACTCCTTCCTTTCCACTCATGGCGTCCACATGGGAGAAGACAAACTGGGCACCAGCTCTAGAGAAGACATGGGGCCCTATGGTGCAGTGATTATTCACTTGGCTGCTAACCAAAAGGTCAGTGGTTAGGTTCCACCCGCCACTGTCCAGGAGAGAGATGGCTCACTCTGCTTCCATAACCATTGGAGCTTTGGAAACCTGTGAAACATTTCACCTCTGTCCTCTAGGCCACTGTGAGTCATCTCGGAGTTGATTGCAATGAATTTCTTTTTCTTTTAAGAGAACAGTTTACTTTTAACTATGGAATGGTTTCTTTGACTTCTCAGTTGAATGACCATGTTAATAAGTCTCTTCACTCTGGTTGGGCGAGTACACTTACACCTGCCAGCATTGCTTTATTCTACATTATGTATGAAACTGTGTTTTAGAAGGGGATATGTTAAAGTTCCAAGCCCTGTACCTGTGAAGGTAACCTTGTCTGGAAATAAATGTTTTTCTTTTGCTATCAGTTATGTTAAAGAAGATTATACTGCAATGTGATGGGTCCTAACCTTAATCGTTGTTGTTGTTGTTAAGTGCCGTCAAGTTGAGTTGCAGGAGACTCTTAGAGACCCTATGAACGAAGTCCTGGACACTTCCTGTATAACATTCGTCCTCCCTCCAGGTTCATAGGGTTTCCAGAGGCAAGATATTGTGGAAGTGGATGCCACTCCTGCTTCCAAGCTTGTTTTAATCGGAGAGCTTCACCAAACACTGTCCACCATGGGTAACAGTATTTGGCTTCTCAGCAACCATAAATTACCTCTGTATAGCCAGTGGACATACCAGGTCCTAACCTTAATCTCTCTGAGTAGTACCTTATAAAAGGAAAAATGGACTTTAAAAGAGTCACACATGGAGGGAAGGAAGATTACCATATGATGACAGAAGCAGATGCTTTTATAAGCAACAGAAAAACACCAGAGATTGCTGGCAACTGCCCCAAAACTGGAAAAGAGGCATGGAACAGTTCCTCCTTCAAAGGCTCCAAAAGGAATTGACACACTGAGACGCTGATGGGGATTTCTAGCCTTCAGAACAATAAGGAACAAAATATATGTTCTTATTAAACCGTCCACTTTCTGATATTCTGTCTTGGCAGCTCCAGGATACTAAGATGCTTAACAGCTGCTCAGGCGTCATTGTCCCTGTGTGAACCAAACCCGCCTCTCCCTCAGCCAAGGACTTAGAGAAATGCCCTCTCTTCACCTGCCTCTTCACCAAGATCTAACCTACAAAATCCAGAGGCTTCACTGTGCTCTCTGTTCTGCCTCCTCAGTTCAGTGGGACCCATATGCTTGGCTTGGCCCACTGCCCTCCCTGGAAACTGTGTGCTAGATTTTTGTTGTTGTTGTGTTGTAGTGCTTTGTAATTTTTGAGTGGGTTTTTGTTTTGGTTTGGTTTTTGTTGTTGTTTTGTTTTGTTTTCATTAAATCCACCAGACAGAAAAAGGACATTGAAGTCATTGATATGAAAATATACTGATATAGTGTTCATAAGAAAATAGCATGGGGATTGCATGGTATGCAACAATGTATAATACAGCCATTATTTGCATAAAAATATGATACTTTGGAAAGCTACCACCTTATCAATTTAAGTCATGATTCTATATCAACAATGACTCTTAATAAAAACAATAATCTAATTGCTCAGAGAAGAAACTTTATTCATGTGTGAATGTTTAAATCTTAATAATGCATCCACGCACCTATTTATTTGATATTTTCAGAAAACCAGACTGCCCTTTAATAAATTGTTTTACTATTGTGGTGGTGGCTGTGTGCTGTGGAGTCAGAACCAACTCAGAGCTGACCTTCCAGCTGAGTTTCAGAGGCAATAAATCGCATAGGAGGAGACTGTCCATCTTTCTCCTGTGGAGCAGCTGGTGGAGTCACCATTAGGCCACCAGAGGCTCCTCCCTATCCTTTAGATAAGCATTTTCTAGGCAGTAGGACTCTTTTGTTCGGTAGTTTGGGGCGAGTCTGATGATCCAGGTGTGACTCAGCCTTGGGTGTAGGTTACTGGTCTAAGTTCTTTTTAGGAGCCATACACCATGCTTTGAGTGCAGCAGCAGTTCTGGTAGAATTCTTGCCTTCTGTGTGAGAGAACAGGATTCAATTCCCAACACAATTCCAGTGCACTTCAAAAGAAGCCACAACCTGAGGCTTGTTTGTTGCTGTGATACTGTGACTAACATCCACCCTTGGAAACTGTTTCAGACAGCAGTCCCGTTCTATTATCCCTGGGCTCAGCCATGAGTCTGAGCTGACGTGACAGTAACTAACAATAACAAACCATACTGTACGTCATCCACATTATCCCTTCGACCTCAATACAGACATCAGTGACAATTCCCTTTTAAGAGCTGATGGGAAATAGTTTTAGGAGCATGTAATTATCAATCACAGAATCCAAATCTAAACCTAGCTAGATTCAAAGCCCTGCTCTTACCACACATTAATTAGGTGTCTACCATGCAGATGACACAACGCTGCTTGCTGAAACTGAGGAGGACCTGACCACTTGCTGCAGAAGATCAAGGACTGCAGCCTTCAATATGGATTGAAGCACAACATCAAGAAAAGAAAGATTCTCAGCACTGTCAATTTGGCAGCATCAGTATGGATGGTGAAGAGATTGAGACAGTTAACAGTTTCAGTTTGCTTGGCTCCACAATCAACACTCTTGGTAACAGCAGCCAGGAAAGCAAGAGATGAATTACACTGGGAAAATTGACTGTGGGGGCCTGGGCGGGTGGGGGGTGGGAACCTGTCCAGAGTACAGAAGAACAAAGACGTCAGACTAAGGTGCACCTGATCCAGGCCATAGTTTCCACAATTGTGTGCAATGTGTCAGGGAGCTGGACAATGACTAGGGATGATAGAAAGATAATTGATGCCTTTGAGCTGTGGTGCTGAAGAAAATTGTTGAATATACTGTGGACTGCTAGGAGAACAAATGGATTCATCCTAGAGTGGGTGAAACCAGGCTGCTCCTCGGAGGCAAGGATTCTGAAGCTTTGTCTGAAGTGCTTTGGACATGTTACAAGAATGGACTGGTCTTTGGAAAGAGACATCATGCTTGGGAGAGTGGAGAGACAGCACAAGAGAGGAAGACCCTCGATGAGATGGATTGATTCAGTCACTGGGGTAATGGGGAGTACGTCTGTCAGAGACAATAAGGTTGGCCCAGGATAGAGCAGGGTTTAGGATTCCTGTACATAAGGTCACTATGAGTTGCAAGTGACTCGAAGGCATAAAACAAAAACATTATGCACCAAAAATAAGAGTTATCTTTTAGGAGCCAAGGACAAAGTTAAAATTAACTTCTTTTTATTATTGTTATGTGCCTTTGAGTTGCCTGCAACTTATAGCAACCCCATATACAACAGCTCTGAAGCCTGCTCTGTCCTGTCCCAGTCTCACTATGATACACCTACCCCACATAGCCCTAGTTGCTATGTCAATCCATCTTATCTGAGGTCTTTTCCTTGTCTCGCCACCCTTCTAAGCATAAGATCCTTTTCCAAGGACCTCCTGGCCACATGCCCAACATGTGTGAGATGTAGCTTCAAAATCCTAGCCTCCAAGGATCCAGGGAGAAGGATCAGTAGTCTGAAAATAGAAACTTGGTGACAGAAATTGAGGTTAGGGATAGAATGATAAAATTCTGCACAATTATTTATTCATTGCAAATACCTTTTATAAGAAACATAAACACAGGCTATACACATAAGTTGTACCTGATGGTATGCACAGGAATCAGATTGATTTTACATAGGCCAGGTGCTGATTGTGGAACAGATCATCAACTACTCATATGTAAGTTCAAATTAAAGCTAAAGAAGGTCAAATCAAATCCACAGGATTCAAAATTTCATTTTGAGTCTATCCCATCTTAATTTAAAAATTAGGTAAAATGAATGTAAACCCCATTCATACATTTTTGGAAGTAGGAGTAGCATCCATTTCTAAACAACATGCCTCCGGAAACTCTATGATAAATATTGACAGTTGTAGAGGGGCTTCAGGCCTTTTGTTCATAGGGTCCCTATGAATTGTGCTCAACTTGAAGAAATTATCATCATCAACAACAATACATACATTAACTAGAATTCAATATTTGTTATAGTGTTTTTAATAAATAAAATTTGCATACAATTGAAATTCACAGCACAGATCTGAAGTGGACCATTCAATGAATTTTGACAAGTGCACATGGATAAGATACTTTTCTCTAGATAGTGAACAGCCCACACATGTGTCTTCAGTTTTACAAATTAAAAAATAAATTTTTACTGTCAACATATACTATGATATACTGTTGTTGTTTAGTGCCATTGAGTCGAGTATGAACAACAGATCTGAATCCTGTCCTATCCTGTGCCATCCTCACCATTCTGGTACACTTGTGCCCGTTGCCGCAGTTACTATGTTGGTCCATCTTGATGAGAGGTCTTCCTCTCTTTTGCTGACCCTCCACCCTTCCAAGCATGATGCTGCTCCCCAAGGAATAGCCCTCTCGCAATGTGCCCAAAGTATGGGAGACAAAGCATTACCATCCTTGCCTCCAAGGAGCACAAGGCAGCATTTCCAAGACATATCTGTACGTTCATTTGGCAAGCCAAGGTATATTTAGTACTTTTCTCCAATACCACAACTCAAAGTTATCGAATTTTATTTTCATTATTAGTCATTGTTTAGGTCTCAGATTCATAGCAAGTAATTGAAAAGACTGGTACATTAAAACCTTCAAAATATGAGGATCTTTGAGAAGAATAAGGAAAACCAAACCAAACCAAACCCTGAACTATTTTAGTTTTTAAGGTAATGGATTCCTCGGAAGCCTTTGAGATATGAAACCAACAAAGTTATTTTTAATATGTTTTATTGAAAATATAGTTAATTAGAGGAAGTCGAAGGTATAGATCATAAAAAATCAATAACGATAGGCTTATGACTAATCCTTTTTAACTTTTAAAAATGTGAATGAAAGAGACTTGTGAGTTCAATTTCACCTTGGCATGGGAGGTATGGGTCAGAGAATTAAGCTTCTTCCACTTTTGTAATTTAATCAGCTATGTGACAACAGGCTCCAGTTTTCCCACCTGCAAGATCCTATTTACACAAGTTTAACAACCTCTTTTCTGTTTACACAAGGAGCCTGGGTGGCATAGTAGGTTAAGGCTGCTACCTGGAAGGCAGTTCAAACCCACCAGTTTCTGTTTGGGCTTTTTTTAAATTTTTATTTTAATGAAAGTTTACAGAAAAGTTGGATTTTCATTCATTCTTTGTTGCACATTTTTTACCTACCTTCCCCAGCTCACTTTTAAAAAAATTCAGTTTTCTGATTTTTCGCTTG
>NW_006400166.1:434357-437238 GCF_000299155.1 Elephantulus edwardii
CGACGGCTCACCCCGAGCCGGGGGCCAAGGGCAGCCCGCTCCAGGCAGAGGGCCACGATGGCTCACCCCAAGCCAGGGGCCGAGGGCAGCCTGCCCCTGGCAGAGGGCCGAGGGAAGCCCTCCCTGGGCAGAGGTCCAAGGGAAGCCCGCCCCAGGCAGGGGGCCACGACAGCATATCAGGAGACATATTACATTGGGAAAGTTTACAGTTATGAAATTCTCCAAATTACTGAGGAGCAAGAATGTCAGTTTGAAGACTAAGGTGCATTTGATTCATGCCATGGTCTTTTCAGTTATTCATCTGAAAATTGGACAGTGAATAAGGGTGACAGAAAAAGAATTGATATCTTTGAGTTGTGGTATTGGAGAAAAGTACTAAATACCACACAGACTGCCAAAAGAACAAATGGATATGTCTTGAAGATGAAGCCAGAATGCTTCTTGGAGACAAAGATGGAGAAGCGTTGTCTCACACACTTTGGGCATATTGTTAGAGGAGTCTGTTCCTTTTTTTTTTTAAACTAGTTTATTTACAAAATTCTAATACAAATTTGAACAAGTTCTTTCAATTTCCCTCACCCTCCACCCATCAAATTGTACAATTCAATGATTAATCCTTCTTCCCCCTGTACATCCACATCCCTCTGCTTCCAGCCTCTTTCACCCCTCCTGAATCTAGAAGAGGCTATTCTTATTATGGTACATTCACTTAATGGAATACTATGCAGCACACAGGAGCAATAATATTGTAAATTATTACCTAATGTGGGAGGGACTGGAGAGCTTAATGCTGAGTGAACTAACTCAGTCCCAGAAAGACATTATATAAAACCGTTATTGTAGGATGAGTATAAGGACCCAAAGATGGTGGGTGAGGGTGGAAACAGAGGGATGAGGATGTGCAGGGAGAGGGAGGATTAATCATGGAGTTGTATAATTTGATGGGTGGAGGTGTGGAAAATTGGAAGAATCTGTTCTCAAAATCAATGTATTCAAATTGTGCAAATAAACTCATATTTTTTAAAAAAAGAAGAAGGTATTCTTAGAAAGGTATAGAGTCAGTGAAAGAGAGGAAGATCCTCAACCAGACATAGTGACACAGTGACTGCAACAATGCACTCAAGTATGTCAGAGGTGATGAGGACAGAACAAGATAGAATAGTGTTCAGATCTGTTGTTCAGAAGGTCACTATATGAATTGTACTCAATGAGACCTAACAACAATAACAATTAACAACCATGGTAACAATGTTG
Organism: Elephantulus edwardii; assembly: GCF_000299155.1. Classification (NCBI taxonomy): domain Eukaryota; kingdom Metazoa; phylum Chordata; class Mammalia; order Macroscelidea; family Macroscelididae; genus Elephantulus; species Elephantulus edwardii. The sequence continues at coordinate 435,612 of NW_006400166.1, forward strand.
TTGTTATTGTTATGTGCCATTGAGTTGCTTGCTACTCATAGCGACTCTATGTACAACAGCTCTAAACCCTCCTCTATCCTGTGCCAACCTTATTGTCTCTGACACATCAACTTCCATTACCCCAGTCACTGAGTCAATCTATCTCATTGAGGGTCTTCCTCTCTTTCACTGTCTGTCCACCTTCCCAAGCATGTCCTCTCCAAGGACTTGTCTGTCCCTCCTTGTAACATGTCAGATGAAACTTCAGAATCCTTGCCTCCAAGGAGCAGCCTGGTTTCATCCTCTTTAGGATAAACTTGTTCTCCAAGCAGTCCATGGTGTATTCAGTACTCTTCTCCAACATCAAAGCTCAAAAACATCAATTCTCCTCCTAGCATCCCTAGTCATTGTCCAGCTTTCTGACGCATAGCAAGTAAGTGCAAAGACTATGGTCTGGATCAGGCACACCTCAGTCTCCAGATTGACATCTTTGCTCTTCAGTACTCTGGAGAGGTCTCTGACACAGACTTTCCCAATGCAATTAATATTTTAATTTCCTGGCAAGCACTTCAGGTCCTTCTCAGTTTCTGTGAGCACGGTTGTGTCATCTACATAACGCAAATTGTTGATAAGTCTTCCTCCAATCTTGATGTCACATTCCTCCTCATAGAGCCCAGCATCCTGGATGATCTGTTCTGCATATAGATTGAAAAAGTATGGGATAGGACACATCCCTGGTGTACATTCTTCCCGATATTGGACCGTCCAGTGTTTCCTTGCTCTGTGTACTGCAATGAAAGTAATCTGCTAGTAGGAGATGTAGAAAGTAATGCTACCAGCCGAGTAACTTCTGGCTGGGGAGAGGGAGGCAGAAACAAGTGGGAAGGGAGAGCGGGAGGAAAAGGGGAAGTTTGAGGTGGGGAGTCCAAGTATTCAGGAAGGTGAAAAGAGGAGGAGGAGGGGGAGGGGGCTGAAGGAAGTTCAGTGGAGGGTGAAGAAGGGTTTTTTCAGGCAAGAAGGACTTGAGCAGTGGGACAGTTCAAACACAGTTCTGGATGAGAGCAACAAAGTCAGAATGCCTGAATATAGGGTATCTCCAAGTTTTTGCTGGTGACAATAACTGTCTAATATTGTGAGTAAATTATAATCTAAGGTGTTGTCTGAGGGTCAAACAAAGCCTGTCATCTAGTTGGTATTGGAGCCAAGAAACAGAAGAAGATGGGAAGCCTTTTCCATGTATTTAAATGGTCCCGAACCTTAGCCTAATGAGAAAGTCAGCACCCAAGTGATGTTTTGGGGTCAAATTTAGAGGGTTGCAAACCCATTTTCACCTCTTCCCAGGCAAAGTGTGGAGGGAGACCGGTGTCCCAGCAATCGGTCCACACAGAGCAAGGAGGAGGTCAGCAGCCGGATTTCTAGGGCATCCCCTCAGGCCCAGAGCTCAGAGGCCAGACCTGGTCTAGGAAGTCTTGGTGTGTGCAACTATGGGCAAGGTTCCTGGGGAGTGGAGCCATCTCTCAAGGGAGAGAGATGAGAGTCAAAGAGCACTTAACACAAACAGCTAGTAGAAACTGCAAGGTTCAGAGACAGCCTGGTTCTTGGCTGGTTCTCGGCAGTGTGAGCTGCCCAGGGTCTGGTTACTGGTGGG
>NW_006400166.1:437553-442599 GCF_000299155.1 Elephantulus edwardii
GATGCAGCTCTGCAGCTCATGCTCCCCAGGGCCTGATGATTTTGGCAGTCCGACCTCTTACAGCAGCAGCTGTGATGGCCCACCCCTTCCCAGGACTCAATTCCTGGTGGAAAAGCAGAGGAAAAAAATGTAAAGAACAGCGGTAGCCAGGGACCTGATTCTTAGCAGAGGGGGGCGCACAGTCCAGTGACACATGGTCCTTTTGGGTTTTGACATCAAGATGTGAGGTAAAAGGGCCAAAAGGCAGAAAACCAGATGAAGTAAATCAAAGGAATTTATTATCAGCTCTCAGGCAGGTTCCGCAGACCCAAGAGGGAGGCCATAGGAATGGGAAGTAGTGTGTGTGCGCGGGGAAAGTTACAACAAAGGTTTTATGTGCAGGGGGTGGGGGATGTAAGTTGGTCAGCTCTATCTGGTGGTACGCTCCCTGTAGAGGACATTAATTGGGTGTTCTCTGCCCCTTCCCCTGTGAGGAGCTGCCCAGGACCCTTTAAGCTAGTTGTCATGACTGGTGTTAAGCAGAAAGTGGCTAGTGGTTGTGCTCTCTTCTGATTGGTTGCAGCATTGGAATGTTTCCCAAGGGGTGAGTCTGCACAGAATGCTGTCCAGCCTCCAGGTGAGCTTTCACTTATTTACCAAGACTCAGAAACCAACAAATAAAAAGTGGGGATTGTGATAGATAAGAAAAGCAATTTAAAATATTTTAAAAACAAGTGTCCTTTTGTTCTAGGGAGATAGTTTTGAGGAAAGCCTTAACAAGTTAAAATCTTTTTTATGGTTTTTTAAAAATTCATTTTAATGAAAATTTACAGAGACTTAGGGTTTTCAGTCATTCATTGCTGCACTTTTCTCCCTACCCACCCTCTCCCCCCAAAACCACTCTTCTCCTTGAAAAGTAAAAGAAAAACTCTTTAATTGTTATGCAATCCCTCCCAAGTCCATTCCACTATGCAGCCTTCACTCTGGACTTCTGTAATGACAAGAATACCCATTCATATGTTCCTTTTAAACAGTTCTCTCCCTCATTTGTTTCAATGCAATATACATCATTCCTCCCCTCCTTTTCTGTCTTCCATCAACCCTGATGTCAGTCCCTTTTTACAGCAGTAGCCCTGTGCAATATTTGTCCTTTTGTGACTGAGATAGTTCACTCAGCATAATGTCCTCCAGGGTCATCCATTTTGCATAATATTTCATGAATTTCTTGTTTTTCAATGCTGTATAGTATTCCATTGTGTGAATATACCAAAACATTTCTATCCATTCATTTGTTGGTGGGCACTTGGTTTGTTTTCAGCTCTTTGCTATTGCGAACAAAGCCACAATAAACATGGGTGTGCATATATCTGCTTGGGTGGCATTTATGGTTTCTTTAGGGTAAATTTCCAGTGAAATTGCTGGGTCAAATTATATCTCTATTTGCAACTTTTTGAGAAAGTGCCACACTGCCTTTTACAGTGGTTACACCATTTTATACTTCCACCAACAGTGAATAAGGGTTCCAATTTCTCCACAACCTCACCAGCATTTGTTTGCTGTTTCATTAACTTTTGCTGTTCTTACTGGGGTGAGATGATATCTCATAGTTGTTTTGAACAAGTTAAAATATTTTGTTGTAGTTTGTCTCCACTCTGCAATCCATACCTGAGCAGTCTCTCTGTTCGATTAACATAGAGGCCTTCTGGCCATGGATCAAGGATGATCATTCAAAGAATGAGAAGGAAGATTTTACTATTTTAAACTTTAACTAGGTTACTGCTACATTTGATCTAATCACAGACTTTCTTAATTCCCTTTCTCCTTTACTTCTAATAATGTGCTGAATCAAAGTATTTTCTTTTGAGACAGTTCAGATCAGGAAAGTTAGTATTCATCTAACACAGGCACTTCTCAAAATCCAAGAACTACCCTAAATGATTAGCCTAGCCACCTCTAAACATTTAAAATCAAGAAAGGTGTTCATCAGGACTATATTTTTTTCTCCATATGTTAAGTCTATAGATAGCTGCCCAAAAGATCATCAACTCATGTATGCAAACAGCAAGAGTGTGTTATGATGAAGAACAAACGTCAACATGCAGGGCCCACAAGTTGATAGAAAATGGCAACCCTGGGTGAGTGCTCGTAAACTTCTTTTATGGGTTCAATACAATGGAAATGTTTGCTTAGGGTGAGGTAATTGGGAACATGATTGGTGGGCAAGGGGATCAGTTACATGGGCTAGTTTGTGGTTGGTTTGTCTAGGTGGCCACCCCACCTGCCCTCATTTATACATTCTTCCCGCATCACGTACCCACATTCTTGTGTCATTTAACTTAAACTTTAAGGTAGGTTACTTTTAAACTCTACAAGGACAGGTAGATAAGACCTTCCTGCTCTCCTGTGGTTGCATTTCCCCCTAATTAGCTCTTTCTTGAGCTAGGAATTTTTATGGCCTGCTTCTGCTTCTGGAATTAATGAATTTTAAAAAAGGTTAGGCCCAGGGCAGGCATTAGATGGAGGCCAGGCACAAAATGGCATCAATACAGTCCTCTCACATACCTATTTAATCTATATGCTAAGCAAATAATTTGAGAAGCAGGACATTAGAAGTAGAGGAAGACTCAACAACCTACATTAAGCAGATGGCATAATCTTGTTTGCTGAAAGTGAAGCCTTGAAACACTTGCTGCAGAAGGTCTTCAATGTGGATTGCATCTCATCATCAAGAAAACAAAAATCCTCACCATGAGTCCAATAGGCAGCATCCTAATAGATGGATAAAAGATGGAAGTTATCAAGAATTTAGTCCTGCTTGGATTAACAATCAGCCCCCAGAGTAACAGTGGTTGTTGTTGTTGTTATGTGCCATCAAGTCACAGCCAACTCATCGAGACCCTATGAAGGAGAGTCCTCGATGCTTGGGTGCCTTTCATCCTCTCTCTGAAAGGAAAATTTTTTCAACAATGTCCCCACACCCAAGTACTGTAAGAACTATACCTTTGATCTTGTGCTAATGTTTATGTTCCAGGAACTAGCTGACCACAAACTGAACAAGCAGTTACTGGACTGACCACAAGCTGAACAAGCAATTACTGGCAAAAACCATATCTTAACTAACATCAGCAGCAGGTGACTGACCTAAAATTGAACTTCTGCTTTTCCAAAGAGCCAATGAGCGAATTCCATGTGAAAGAACCCCTAGACCTTGTATAAATTCCCTTGCTTTTTCGGCTCAGGGTCGACTGCCCTGTCTCCTACATGAGATACAAGTCATCCCGAAGCTTCGTCAATAAAGCCTCTTGTGATTGCAGTGAGTGGATCTGGTATGAGTTGCTCGGGGTCGCGCCCGATCTGGGAAAAGCTCTAGTTTGGGGTCTTTCATTTGGGGGCTCATCCGGGATTGAGCAACCACCCCGCAACCCGCCAGTCAGCCACTTGGAGGTAAGAGGATCCTCTAAAATTACTTTGTGCGGCGCCGCCAACCCTGTGTGTTCGTAAGTCTGTTTTATTTTCAGCTTGCTTTCAGTTTGTGGCTGTCGTGCGCCCTCCAGGGCTGGACGACTGTGGTGGGCAGACGTGCCTGAGAACCACAAGTCAGAGCCCTGGGGAGTGTCCCGCTGGAGAGGCGGGACCCGGAGGGCTCTCCCGTCTGAAGCAGCTTTCAATTGGTTGTCACGAAGAGAGCTTCTTGTGTGTCTTGTATTTCTTGTGAGTGTCTGCTGTGTTCTGTGGGCGACTAATATGGGACAGTGACGACCCCCTTATCTTTGACTTTAGGACATTTTTCTGAAGTAAGAACCAGGGCTAATAATCTCTCTGTTAACGTTAGAAAAGGACCTTGGCAAACTTTCTGTTACTCTGAGTGGCCCGCTCTGGGAGTCGGTTGGCCACCAGAGGGAGACAGAGGAAGAGAAAGCAGAGAGAGAAAAGAAAGAGAGGAACATGAGGACCGGCGAGACGGCCGTCAAGAGAGGAATTTGACAAAAGTCTTGGCTGCAGTAGTGAGTGAAAAAGAGAAAGAGCAGAGTCTAGACAGACAGGGCACCTGGGCACTAAGGGATCAAAGCAATATGAAAACAAACTGCAGGTGGACAAAGACCAGTGTGCATACTGCAAAGACAAAGGACACTGTGCTAAAAAGTGTCCCAAGAAAAAAAATAAGCCGTCAAAAATTCTCACCTTAGATGAGGACTAGGGAAGATGGGACTCGGATCCCCTCCCCGAGCCTAGGGTAACTATATCTGTGGGGGGGACCCCCGTTGACTTCCTGATAGACACGGGGGCACAACATTCGGTTCTGAAGCAGCCCCGGGGGAAGATTAGCACAAAGAAGTCAGTGGTGCTAGGGGCTACTGGACAAAAATTCTGCCCATGGACCACGGAACGGACTATAGATCTAGGAAAAAATCAAGTGACTCACTCTTTTCTTGTTATACCGGAGTGCCCAGCCCCACTCTTAGGAAGAGATCTCCTAAAAAAAAAATAAAAAAGAAGAGATCTCCTAACTAAGCTGAAAGCCCAAATTCAGTTCACTCCAAGGGGGCCTGAAGTTACCTGGGAAAGCAACAAGCCCAGCACTCTAGCCCTAGCAGTTCAACTAGAAGAAGAATATAGGCTCCATGAACCAGAGACAGAGGCTAAAGATTCGGACCTCGTAGATTGGTTAAAAGAATTCCCAGAAGCCTGGGCAGAAACAGGGGGATTAGGTATGGCTAAAAATGTTCCACCAATAGTAGTAGAATTTAAAGCGGACGCCTCCCCCATTAGAGTTAGACAATATACTATGAGTAAAGAAGCCAAGGAGGGAATCCGACCACACATCCTCAGGTTAATAAAACAAGAGGTTCTAGTGACGTGCCAATCCCCCTGGAACATTCCTCTCCTCCCTGTAAAAAAGCCAGGGACAAATGACTACTGGCCAGCGCAGGATCTAAGAGAAGTGAATTGGAGAGTGCAGGACATACACCCCACAGTTCCTAACCCTTACACCCTCCTCAGCATGCTGCCACCTGAAAGAAAATGATATTCTGTCATAGACTTGAAAGGTGCTTTTTTCCCCCTAAG
>NW_006400166.1:444567-445865 GCF_000299155.1 Elephantulus edwardii
AGAATGGTGCAGCAATGAAGGAATGAAAACCCAAAATCCCTGTAAATGTTCATTAAAACTAATAAAATTTAATAATTAAAAAAAAAGAAAGAAAGGTGCTTTTTTCTGTCTGAGGTTGCATCCCGCTAGCCAAGCTATCTTTGCCTTTGAATGGAGAGACCCTGAGGCCGGAATAACTGGACAATTAACCTGGAGTCGATTGGCTTAAGGGTTCAAGCACTCTTCGACACTTTTTGATGAGGCCCTGCACCGAGACCTCAGTGACCAGCAACCCTCAGGTGACTTTGTTACAGTATGTGGATGACCTGCTTCTAGCCACCCTAACCGAAGAGGAATGCATTGAAGGTACAAAGAAGCTTCTAATGGAGCTGGGAACTTTAGGCTATCGTGCCTCAGCCAAAAAGGTCCAGCTGTGCAAAACTGAAGTAACTTACCTAGGGTATGTACTGAGGGATGGCCAAAGGTGGCTAATAGAGGCCCGGAAAAAGACTGTTATGCACATCTTGACTCCCTCCTCACCGAAGTAGGTAAGGGAATTCCTAGGGACAGCCAGGTTTTGTCGCCTGTGGATACCCGGGTTCGCCTCCTTGGCAGCCCCCCTGTATCCTCTAACCAGAAACCAGGAACAATTTACCTGAAATCCTGAACATCAGATGGCCTTTGAGGACATTAAGAAAGCCTTGCTTTCAGCTCCTGCCCTCGCCTTGCCAGGCCTGACCAAGCCATTTACCTTATGCATAGATGAAAGAGGCGGAGTGGCTAAAAGTGTGTTGTCGCAAGCTTTAGGACCTTGGAAATGGCCAGTGGCCTATTTGTCCAAGAAACTAGATCCAGTGGCCAGTGGTTGGCCAGTCTGCCTGAAGGCCATTCCAGCTGCTGCAGTCCTAATAAAAGATGCAGACAAATTAACCATGGGGCAGCATATCACTGTCATAGCCCCTCATGTATTAGAGAGCATCATTCGACAACCACCTGACCGATGGATGACTAATGCCTGCCTGACCCACTATCAGAGCCTACTCCTCATGGACAGGGTGACCTTTGGAGCCCCAGTTATCCTAAACCTGGCGACCCTACTACCTGCGGAGGGGGACCCAGAACCCTGCTATCGCTGCGATAAAATTCTAGCAGAAGAAACCAGCACCCGGAAAGACCTAAGAGACCAGCCTTGACCCGGGTGCCCAACCTGGTTCACTGACGGCAGCAGCTTCATCAAGAACGGTAAGTGGGTCGCCGGGGCAGCAGTGGTAGATGGGAAGAAAGTTATTTGGTCCGACAGCTTATCTGAAGGAAGCTCC
>NW_006400166.1:446988-460302 GCF_000299155.1 Elephantulus edwardii
GGCATAAAAGATTGGATTGCTCTCCTTCCCTTCGCACTGTTCTGTGCGCGGAATACCCCAGGGATCCTTTCACTTACCCCCTATGAAATCCTGTATAGGGGACCACCCCCTCTTACTAGTGTAAATGTGAAGTCTCTGTGCCGTGCTAAAAGAAGAATGTTGCTTTTATATTGACCATTCAGGAGTAATAGAAGACTCCATGCAAAAGCTAAGGGAAAGGTTAGACAAAAGAAAATGAGACTGAGAATCTCAGCAAACATGGTTTGAGAGCTTATTTTTTAAGTCCCCATGGTTAACTACTCTAGTATCCACCCTTATAGGTCCTTTAATACTCTTGTTTATATTGTTACTAGTTGGACCTTGTATTATAAATAAGCTTGTTACCTTTGTTAAAGATCGCATCAGTACTGTTTAATTAATGGTTCTAAGACAACAATATCAAAATATGAGAGAACCTGACTACAATGATACTGCCTCCAGAGATTCTTGGTTCTATAATTAAAACCTTGTACTAAAAGAAGTGGGGAATGAAAGGAAAATTTTTTAAACAATGTCCCCACACCCAAGTATTGCAAGAACCTATACCTTTGATCTTGTGTGAATGTTTATGTTCCAGGAACTAGCTGATCACAAACTGAACAAGCAGGTACTGGACTGACCACAAGCTGAACAAGCAATTACTGGCAAAACCCATATCTTAACCAACATCAGCAGCAGGTGACTGACTTAAAAATTGAACTTCTGCTTTTCCAAAGAGCCAATGAGCGAATTCCACACCAAAGAACCCCTAGACCTTGTATAAATTCCCTTACTTTTTCAGCCCTGTCTTCTGCGTGAGATACAAGTCGTCCCGAAGCTTCGTCAATAAAGCCTCTTGTGATTGCAGTGAGTGGATCTGGTGTGAGTTGCTCAGGGTTGCGTCCAATCTGGGAAAAGCCCTAGTTTGGGGTCTTTCATCTCCAGGTTCATAGGGTTTCCAGAGGCAAGCTATTATGGAAGTGGATGCCACTCCTCCTTCCAAGCTTGTTTCAATAGGGGAGCTCCACCCAACTCTGTCCACATTGGGTAGCCAACCATTAATGCATTTGACACATCAGTGTCACAGAGAGTGACAGTAGTAAAGAAATTAAAAAATATGTTCCACTGGGTAAATCTGCTGTCAAAGACCTCTCTGAAGTGTTTTAAACTGGTGTCAGTTTAGTCATATACGTTTGGTATGTTAGGTGGGGCCAGGCCATGGAAAAAGGACAGCATTCTTGGAAAGGTGGTGTCGGTGACCAAAAGAGAGGAAGATCCTCAAGTAGGTGAATGGATTATAACAATGGGCTCAAGCAAATCACTGATGATAAAGATGATGGAACATAGGGCAGGGCTCAGAATAATTGTTCATGGGGTAGCTATGAATCACAGTCAACTCCAAGGCACATAATGTGGTTGTTGTTATGTGCTGTCCAGTCGTTTGCGACTCATAGCGACCCTATGTACAACAGCCCTAAACCCTGCTCTATCCTGTGCCAATCACATTGCCTCTGACACACCCACCCCGATTACCCCAGTCCTGTCTCTCCTTGCAACATGTCCAAAGTATGTCAGACGAAGCCCCAGAATCTTTGCCTCCAAGGAGTAGCCTGGCTTTACCCTCTCTAGGCTAAATCTGTTTGTTTTCTTGGCAGTCCATGGTACATTCAATACTATTCTCCAGCACCACAGCTCAAAGGCATCAATTCTCCTTCTATCCTCCCTAGTCATTGTCCAGCTCTCTGATGCATAACAAGTGATTGCAAAGACCGTGGCCTGTATCAGGCACACCTTAGTCTCCATAGAGACACCATTGCTCTTGAGTACTTCAGAGAGGTCCCTAACAGCAGACTTTCCTATCGCAATACATTTTTTTATTTCCTGGCTGCTGGTGCCAAGAGTGTTGACTGTGGAGCCAAGCAAACTGAAGCTGTGAACAATCTCAATCTCTTCGCCATCCATCCTGATGCTACCAATTGGCCCAGTGGTGAGAATCTTTGTCTTCTTGACATTGAGCCTCAGTCCATACTGAAGGCTGCAGTCCTTGACCCTCTGCAGTATGTGCATGAGGTCCTCCTTAGTTTCAGCGAGCAAGGTTGTGTCATCTGCATAACGCAGATTGTTGATAGATCTTCCACCAATCCTAATGCCACGCTTCATCTCACATAATTTGGGCATGCTGCTAGAGAAGCTATTTATTGGAGAGGAACATCATGCTCTGGAAGGTGTAGGAATGGCCAGGGAGAGGAAGATCAGATGGCTTGACAGTGACTGCAGCAATGGGTTAGAGATTGTTGAAGATTGTGGGGATGGCACAGGTTAGAATACAGTTTAATCTAGGGTTATAAGGTTGCTATGAGCCATACCTGACTCAATGGCATCTATCAACAACAGGGAGCTATGGTGGCTAAGTGTTAAGCTGTGCTGGCAACTTAAATGTATTATTTCTGTTCCATGACAGATGGGCATTCTCTTCTTGTTCTTTGAGCAGAGGTGCACGTATTTTTGTCTGTTTGACTTCTCTGAGGTATATTGTTAGCAGTGGACTAACTGGCTCATAAGGTGCTCAGCTTTTCTGAGGAAATGCCAAATTGCCTTCCAGAAAAGGAGATACCAATTCCACCAGCAGTTCATGAATGTTCCAGTCTCTCCACAATCTCTCCAACATTTATTGCTTGCTGTCCTGTTAAAACTTTAGCAAAACCTTTTTAAAATTGCCGAACTAGAAGGTACCAGAAAACTAGCTGAGAATGAAATTTCATGATTTAGCTGCCAAATACAGGTACCTGCCAACAAGATGTTTCTATGGTATCTCTACAGACCCACAGAGAAACTTGGTGCATCCAGTGTCCTAGACGATGAAAAATACTGGACTCATAACCAAGAGAATCCCAGGTGTAAGCTGATGTCCTCTGGACATCATGGAGTAGTGTGCCAATCCAAAAGTTGTTTTTCTTTTTGAAAAAAAGTACATTTATCTTTCTTTTGATCTACAGAGATGCCTATGATACACTATCAGAGAAAATCAAGTTGCACAGAATTTAATTCCAGAGAATTGTCTCATTTTAGAAAACAGCAAAATCCCAGTTAGTATGTTTGTATAATCATGGAGAAGGTGTGGAAGGATGCACTTAAGAGTGAAGCAGGGAAAATTATTACTCTTTCCTGTTGTCTTCTTTCTGGACTTTTAAAGAGTGCTTTGAGTGAAAATTTAAATAAATTTTTCATTCAGTAAGATTTTGTTTCATGACATGGTCACCATCCACACAATTAATCAGCAATTTTGCCACCTCCTCCTGGATTCCAAGTTCCCAAAAGTCCTTATTAACAATTAATCAGCAATTTTGCCACCTCCTCCTGGATTCCAAGTTCCCAAAAGTCCTTATTAACAATTAATCAGCAATTTTGCCACCTCCTCCTGGATTCCAAGTTCCCAAAAGTCCTTATTAACAATTAATCAGCAATTTTGCCACCTCCTCCTGGATTCCAAGTTCCCAAAAGTCCTTATTAACAATTAATCAGCAATTTTGCCACCTCCTCCTGGATTCGATTCCAAGTTCCCAAAAGTCCTTATTACCTGTGTTGTGAGCTCAGCTTTTAGGCAAGTGTTGTCCATTAGTTGATTGTTCTGAGGAACATTCTTCCCTTGCATGGCTGTACATTTTACAGGCCTATTTGGTTGATTTCTGAGGGTGGATTCAGCTCCAGACTAAAATGAAAGTAATGTGGTGAGATGCTATGGTTCAGCATTACTTACCATGGCCTTTCTAGATATACACCCTTTGTAACTCTCAGTTACTGGGTGGGACTGTACATATAAGGTGTCTGTGACCCAAAGTGACTTGGCTAATGCAAATAAGGCATATGGAACCTGTGATATTATGTGTCAACTTGTTTGGGGCATGACTTTCAATGATTAGGTAGTTATGAGGAAGTCATCCTTTATTTTCATAGGATATAATTATCCTCTATTTCATCATTTATTGTAAATTATGGTTTCTATGTGGTTATGATCCCTTGTGGGAGTGAGGAGAAAGGTTAGAAAGGTAGGCACACCCAGACAACCACACTGAGTATCTTTGCAACAAGTCCAGTCCTGGGAAATGGTCCCACGCGAGAAATATGGGCAATCTTCCACTTGATTTACTGCCTCTGGAAACCTGCTGGAGGGATCAACTGTGCATCAGTGTGAGTCTAGAGTAGCCAACAACTGATGCCCAGGGAACCCCCAAAAGCAGGGCGGGTGAGGGAGGAAAGTCAGCTTCAGCTAGAGCTCAGGCTACAGGAGACAAACAGCATGTTTCAGCCCTCTTCACAAAGAACACCGAGGAAGCAATTGGCATATCCACAATGTAGGGCATTCTACAGAGCAGATGATTTCCACATTCATTGAAAAATTATTAGAGGCAGTAGTACCATACGTATCATTAGACTTAGGTGACTGGGCAATTAATCCCTGAGTTGACCTTGCTGGGATGCTGATCCAAATAAGCCACTGTGGCAGTACTTCTGGGACAATCTTGAAAATCTGACTTAGAAGATTTCCAAAATTGTTAATTTTGTTAAGTGTAATAATACACATTGTAACAAAAGATACTTTTTAGAAATATCTACTTACATATAAAGGAGTAAAAGGATGTATCTGAAACTTTGTATTTAAGTGTTGTGTTTGGAAGAACATTGTTCTGAATGGTACAGGACTTGTCTGTCAGTTTGCTGTACTGTGTGTGATTAACTTGAGGTTGCTATGATACTGAAAGCTGTGCTACTGGTAGAGCTCTCAGATCAAGACAGACAAGGAAGCAGAACTGGCAACCACTTCTTAATAACAGGCCTTTGTGGTCCTAAAAGCCTTCTGAGGTTCCCAACTCTTCTCACTATCTCTTAGTTGTTGGAATGGACGGAAAACCTCATAAGCAGTTCCTTACTTCACCTCTACCTTTCATGTGAACTTCCGATTGTAAAACAGCCAAGTGGTAGATGGAATTTGCTCCAGGACTTAAGAAGCATAAATGACATAGCTGAGCCTCTACATCTTGTGGTTCCTAACCTCTACACTATAACAAACAAAGTGCTAGTCTATAGGCCTTTTATTGTAAGAACCACCTTCCCTCTGTAACTTGATTTGTGCCACTACTAGAACCTCTACTCGGAATATTATTGCTTGTTAATTTTTGACTCATGTACTTTTAACTTGTTAAATTTCTGTCTTCTAGGTTGCAACACCTCCATGATACATCTTCAAGGATATGAACATGTACGGCTAAGAACAATTAATAACAGTGCATCTAAATTCCAAAATCAATCTCCATAATAGTCGATGTGTTTCCTACTGCCAAAGGGGCCCTTTAGAGTAGTGAGAGAAGATCTTCACCCTGAAACCTACAGCATCCCTTTTCAGCAGGAAGTAGCTAAGAGAATACGCCATCCCCTTTTCCTTATGAATCAGGGTGAAGTCTCTCTCAGGGAGGAGTGATAGGAAATGGCAAAGGACACACTGACAAAGGAGATTAATCAGAACTGGCTTTGACAGGCACTGTGGCAATTGGACAATTAAAACAGATATTTGGGGGGGAAGAAGAACGAACTGGGGAGGAGGGTAGAGAAAACAGTGCAATAATGAATGAATGTGAACCCAAAATCTCTGTAAATGTTCATGAAAATGAATAAAATTTAATAATAATTAAAAAAAATAACAGGCCTTAAAAACCCTATGAACACTAGAGGAATGAGGAGAGTTAGAGTAGTGTAGTGGTTCAGCCCAGACTGCAAGTTAGTTGAAATAAGGAAAATAAGTAATAAACATAGTTTAGGAAGGACATGATGCTAGGAAGGGTGGAGGGTCAGTGAATGAGAGGAAGACCTTTGACCAAATGGACTGATGTAGTTGCCGCAATGGGCTCTTGTGTGTCAAGAAGTGTGAGGATGGCACAGGATAGAACAGGGTTCAGATCTTTTGTTTATAGGGTCGATATGAGTCATACTCGGTGGCACACACAACAACGACAATCTGAAACTTACTTTAAAACATTTAGTAAATAAAGAAATGAAGCAAATATGACCAAATCTGTTAAATGACAATATATGCAGTGGTACTAAAGTCTGTTGCACTATTTTTTTTTTTTTTTTGCTTCGGTTAAAAAATTTCACTATGAAAAATAATGAAATAGATTCAATTAAACTTAAGAGTTTTCTTAAGTTCTTCGAAGTCACGGAGTCAATGGCTTTGGACACTTTTTGAACAACACTACCTGGAATATGTTGTTTTTGCAAAAATTTTGATTGCTCAACAGGAGTGGGTTTAGTGGGTTAATCTATTCTGTCAATCAAAATTTTTAAAAGGTGGATGAATCTCTACAAATAAGAAAGGAAGAAAATAAAACAGGAGAGAGGGAAGGTGGGGGGGGGGAGAACATTATGACAAGTTTTTCACATAAAGCCACATGGAGCCTGGACTCAGTTTCTTCAGTTGAAAGATTTTTTAAAAAGTTCCTTGAACACTGTATGAAATTCTTTCAACTGAAGCTTCTAGAACAGAAGTTCTTAACCAAGCCTATGAGTCCCTGATCAAAACTTTGAATGCACCATGGCAGTTTATAACACGAGAGTATTCCATTTTCTTCAGCTTCTCAGAGAGCTCTGTGTTCCAAAAAAGGTTAAAAACCAATGTTCTTCATTAAAGGGAGAAACAGGCTAGAAATTCTGACAAAAATTATCAATAAATCTTTTGCAAAGGGTCTGTATTTGTGAGTATCTGACAATTTTGGAAAAAAATGACAGCCATAACATTATCATCTCCAATACCCAGATACACTCACCCACCCACCAACCAACCAAATGAGTCTTGTTATGTCCAAGGCTAGCTCTCCTTTTCTCTGCAATCCTCCTCATGGCTCAAATATCCTGCTAAGAGCAAGGCCCACAGAGGATAGAGCACCTGGTGTAAGGCTGTTCAACCACTCCAGCCCCAACCAGTTTCCACAGGCACTAGGAGAACAGCCTGTTTCCAGGCTCTTGGTCAAGATGTTAAAAGGCAGAATAGGTGAAGCAATGTGGAGATACAACTACTTCCTTTCACTGCCTGTGACCAGCACTTTCTGTATCCCCTGAGAACACTGACAGTGGCTGGGAATGGAGCTGGAATCCCTGTCCTTAAATCAGCACACACAGGTTCTTCTGGCAAGGCACCGGGCACAGCATACCTCCTGTAGGGAAAGTGCCTCTAGGACTTGATGTGAAATCTTTAACAGCTATTCATTTCCTTGTCCATTAGGACAGAAGAATTTTATTTCATAAAGAATATGAAATTAGACGTTCTTTGACTCTCACAAATAATCAGGCGGAAGGTCGGTTGCACCATCTGGTTGAAGTGAGGCGTGGAGTCCCAGATGCTGAATAAACAGTATCAGAGTGTTATTTTGCAGCAGGTCTGCTCCTACTGCTTCCCCTGACCAACCCTTTTTCTCACCTCAATTCAGAGGCTTGACTGAACGTCTAATCATAGTGAGGATGAGAATCCACACCACAATGAAAGCAGTAACAGCCTACAGATATAAAACCTCTTTTCTTCCAGCAGATGAACTTCTCTGTGAAGAGCTGTATTCATATCAGCGACGGAGCCTCAGAAAGAATGCGTGTTTACACTCCTTACTCTCCAAGGGGTAATATTTATCATAAAAATCTAAGACATATTCTTCTGTCTTGAATCCAAATTTCTGGTACAGCAGCATAGCAGGGTTGCTTGCTGAGACGTGAAGAGTCACATCCTTGCCCATGCAAGTCTGCCAAAAGAGAGGGACACACAAGATGAGAATGAAAAGGCCTGAAGGGAAAATGAGTAAGTGAGACATTTTCTAAGTGTAGGCAGTCAGGATGGAAACCAATGAAGTCAGGGGGCTGAGGATGAAATAGTGCAACACCTAGAGGGCCAATGACATTTACTCTTATCAAAACACTCGTAAGATGGAGCTAAATGAGCAGGCTGGTTGAGTTTTTTCTATCTGTAGCAATGGAACAAGTGGAATATTTTACTATCAACAATGTTATTTTATTTAAAACTCAGTTAATATTTAAATATATAAGCATACAAATACCACCCATCTGTAACAAACCTGCAGAAAAGAGAACAAAAAGCTGTTTTTAAATTTAGATGCTTTCTTGTATCCCCAATATCCCCTCCTGGGTCTACTAGGAATGATGTAGACAGTGACTCCTGAGACTTTATAAAAGTCCTTCTGAATTCCAAGCCCATTATACACCCCTAAAGTTGGCAGGACTAGCTTTTTCAGAATTAAGATTTAGAACCTTAGATGATTTATATTTTCCTCTGTATTTCAACTCAATACAGTGAGCTGAGTGACAGGAGTAACTGAGAGAGACTCAGTGGAGAACAACGTGAGGAAGCATTTCTGAACCACCACGTCCATGATTTACAGAACCACAGCCTAAAGAACAAGAAGGGAGTCTCCAGGCTGTTCATGCTCAAGGTTCCAGCCCACATTTGGAAATTCTGGAACATCTGCCATTAAAAACTGGAAAAAATGAACATTTTATCATTTCCATCCTGTCTTAAAAATGGAATCCTGTCCACACAGCCCACACCAAATGGCATCTAAGTAAATTATCAGACAAATTCTGGTGTTTTACTGACACTAACTATAAAAGTATGGCATGTTTTTTTTAAAGACGATACAGTTATATATCAAAGGTTGAATATCCTTCGAATAGTGTTTTTAGAAGGTTTCTATCAGGTTATATAGTGAAAAAAGTACTTTAAAAAAAGGACTTATTGACATGGTTCTGCTAAGATGTATAAACATTCTCAACAACGGAAACCAAGTAGCTGCAGTGACCAGAGCGGAAGAGAGAGAACTCTAGAGCAGGAGCAGTTAGAACATGTAAAGCACAGTACTCCTAGGCCTGATTTTCAAGGTCTCATTTTATTTACCAATAGGTTTCTTTAACATTTGAGTCTGAACAGTAATCTTATTATGGGGGGTTGGAGATTGTTTTGTGTTCAATAACCTCAGAAGTGAAGATAAGCTTTTCACTTGGTTTGAGGGAGCCCATTCCAGTGGGTCACTCTAGGAGTGACCAGCCTCATCTTGTTCCCCTAAATCTCCCAAGCAGCCCAGACACACACAAGCTGCAATCATTAGTGCTAGTGACCAACCTGAATGAGATGGTAAATCATGAAAGTTGCAATGCCTGCTCTTCTCCACTCAGGATGGACAAACAGGAAGGAAATGTAAGCTTCATTGTATTTCACATCAGGAACCATGAAGCCAAAGGCAATGATGACTTTTTTATAAAGGACAACCACACTGAAGTCTGGATACTGCAGGCATTCAGACAGGTCGATGCCTAAATAAAGGAAAAAGGTAGAGACTCAAATTGTGGTGCCTGCCTTTTGGAATGAAGGAACCTAAGCTGTTCATTTTGTACTCACAGACACACCTGCATGCTTAAAACCACACATGAGGACCAGAGATTACCAGATATACCGCGTAATTTAATCATAAAAATAAAAATGAACTCTAAAAAATTAACATAGTCTTTTCTAAGCACACATTAAAAGTTGAGAGGCAGAGGGAGCTAGGGTGGCCTAGTGGCAAGAAGCTACACTGCAATCCCCAGAGGTACATAGCTAGAATCCACCAGATGCTCTGCTGTAGGAGGGACAACCTCCTCCTGTACCAATCAGATCCAATTTGATGGTACACACACACAAAATAATAAAATAAAAAAAATTAATAAAAAATTTTTTTAAAAAGTTGAGAGGCAGGAGACAGTGGGTAAGCAGAGAACACACAAGTTGAAAACTGGCTGTGAACTTGGTGACAACCATGTGTGTCACTAGAGGTACATTTCTAAATGCATCAGGGGCTCAGATTTTGCAACATTTAAAATGAGGCACAGTCAAGCCTCACAGAGCTGTGTAAAGATTCTGAGTACTCGGCATGCTGTGAGCTTTACTTCCTACACATACAATCTATACGTTCTTTTGTATAAATACTTTTCACAATAAAGTGAAATTAAAAAATGATTCTATGAATAAAGTATGGAAGACACCTAGCATAGGATCAAGAGGAAGTGGGCATTCCCAAAATGCTCTTTTCAGCCCCAGTATTGTTGCTGTTAGGTGCACGGAGTACGACTCACAGCGACCCTATGAACAAAAGATGTGAACCTAGTCCTGCCCTGTGTGTTATCCTCACATTTCCTGACACACAAAGGCAAATTCCAGCAGACACCCTGACAACCCACCTGGTTGAAGGTATTTCTCCCCTTCGCCAACCCTCCACCCTTCCCAACATCATGGCCCTCTCCAAGGAGGAGTGCCTCCTAGCAACGTGTCCAAAGTACGTGAGGCAAAGCCACATCATTCTTGCCTCCAAAGAGCACTTTGGCTGTACTCTCTCCAAGATGTATCTGTTTGTTCTTTTGGCCATCTATGGAATATTCAGTGATCTTCTCCCACACCACAGCCTCAAAGGTGTCAATTCTTTTTCTGTCATCCTTATTCACTGTCTAAGTCTCGGATGCATAGGTAGTAACTGGAAAGACCATGGCCTGAATCAGACATACCTTAGTTCTCAAACTGACATCACAACTTTTCAATAATTTTGGAAAGGTCCCTAACTGCAGATTTTCCCAGTCAATCTGTCTCCTTATTTCCTGATTGCTCATATCAGGGTGTGAACTGTGGATCCAAGCAAGTTGAAGCTGTTGACAGTTTCAATCTCCTCTCCAACCATTATGACACTGTCTACTGGTCTAGTGGTAAGAATCTTTGTTTTCTTGATACTGAGACACAATCCATACCGAGGCTGTATAACAAGTCCTTCAAGTCCAGCCTTGGACACATTCACCAGTCTATGCAAAAAAATTTGGAGGACAGCTATCTGGCCAACAGATTGGAAGAGGTCCATATTTGTTCCTATTCTCAAGAAGGATGATCCAATTGAATGTGGAAATTATCGAACAATACCACTGATATCACATGCAAGCAAAATACTGCTGAAAATCATTCAAAAATAGCTGGAACAGTACGTAGATAGGAAATTGCCAGGAATTCAAGTGGGATTTAGAAGCTGTGGTGGCACCAGGGATAGCATTGCTGATGTGAGATGGATCCTGGCTGAAAGTAAGGAATATCAGAAGAATGTCTATTTGTGTTTTATTGACTATGTAAAGGCATTTGACTGTGTGGATCACGATAAATTGTGGCTGACATTGAGAGGAATGGGAATCCCAGAGCACTTGATTGTGCTCATGAGGAACCTGTACCTGGAGCAGGAGGCTGTTGTGCAAATGGAGCAGGGAAAGCACTGCATGGTTTGGAATTAGAAAGGGAGTACATCAGGGTTATATTCTATCTCCATACCTGTTCAATCTATATGCTGAGGAAATGATCCGAGAAGTTGGATTCTATGAGGAAGAATGTGGCATCAGGATTGGAGGGAGACTCATCAATAACCTGAATTATGCATATGACATAACCTTATATGCTGAAAGTGAGGAAGACTTGAAGCACTTGATGCAGAAGATCAGCCCCAGTAGGACTCTCACAAGTTGCTCTGCGGACACAGTCTCCTAAAGAGCTGTACTGCTAACACAAAGGTGGCACCTTTCTGGTGGTTCGAATCTGCTAGCAGCACCTCAGGAGAAAGATGAGCAAGCATCTCTCATGCAATTCAGAGTCCAACTCTCAAGAGGATGAGTGCACCTCCCACCAACTGCACGACAGTGTGATAATCAGCCCAATGACACAGCTCAGTTCTACTCTACATGAGATCTTTCCTAACAGCTGCATTTGACACGAATTTTGTATGCAAACAAATATAAAATAAAAATAAATTTTAAAAAACCTTTATTGGGCTTTTAGCATTATTTTTTCCTTTATGTTTCAATGCAGTACGGTGAGGCAGACCTACAATTTGTTTATACTTAAGAATTAGTGGCTCTGGTCTTCAGAAACAATTTGCTAATGCAGATGAAAGTAACAGATCATATCTAGTTTGCTCTTATTCTCAAAGTCTGTGGTATATAGTTTTAAAAATATACCTTTTGGCTGTAATATTATTCTTTTAAAATCGTTAAATAAAGCACAGAGAATCAACAGGCAAAAACTAAGTGTCCAAGCACACCAGAGTTATTGGTCTGTTTCTTTTTTAGATGTTACATGGTATCTAAACATATGGAAAAGCAAAACAGAATGAACTTTTATTCTGGAAGCAGAGACAAACAGGGAAGAGAATTAAAATACTGTCTATTATTTTAATTATTGGTGTCTTTGATTTTAGAAAAGTAAGATTTACTTACATTTTAATATTTCTATGTTAGTACAAAAAAAAATAAATGAAATCATGAGCAAAGGTCTCATGTTAGATAAGGGTTAGATGATATACACTAGTAGACAAAACAAGAAAGAATTATACAGAAAGTTGACCTTGTCTGGGGGAGTGAACATACCTGGCCAGAAAAACTCATGACACATGGAGTTGATGGTTGGGATGTGGTTTGGTCGAACATAGCAGTAATCAAGTGGTGCATCGGGCTCAGGTGTCCAGTGTGGCTCATGTCTGTGCAGGTGGGCGCGGATTTGGGACAGCAGCTGAAGTTTAGGAGGCTTTGTCTCATAGTCACGCCTTCAGGGCCACAGAAAATAAAAAAAGCTCAAGTGAAGTGAGATACACAGTATTATTCAAAATCATCTGTTCCACAGAAACTCTGATTTGCTTGAAATCTCAAACTCATCTAGCGTGCTAACTAAAATACTACTCAAATATGAAATTCTAAACTCACTCTAAATATTTGCTATGCCAAGTCTCTCTGTATCCACCAAGAGCTGTACTAGGCGCAGTGCTGCTGAGCATTCAATGAACATGGAAGAAACAGAGACAGCACCCTATCTGCACTCAGGAGGCTGGGACAGCATCTTGGCCTTCAGTGCAGCTGGAGCCCAGAGAGCACTCGGCTCAGCCAGGGCAGCTGGGCACCCAGAGCTGGGGGATATCTGGGTAGACCTGCAAATGGCCTTTCCGTGTTTGCCTAGGAATGAGTGCTGGTCAAGGACTATGAGCATGACTCTATACTCAGCAAGCCTGGCTTAAGAAGACAACATGATTTCTAAAACCCATGAGTTTCTTTAATAAGTTCAGCCCCCATTATATCATCCCAATAACAAAACTCATCATTAGACAGGTGTCCCACATTTTGGCTCTAAATACATATATGATGAAGACACTGTTCCCAACTCTCTCATTTCTTCATCTAACAGGGTACTAAATATAT
>NW_006400166.1:460402-498333 GCF_000299155.1 Elephantulus edwardii
CATTGCTGTTGTTGATTGCCTTTGAGTTGAGCATGACTCATAGCGACCCTATGAACAAAAGGCCTGAAATCCCTCTACAACTATTGACATTTATCAAAGTTTATAGTTTCTGGAGGCATGCTATTTAGGAAGTGGATGCCAATCCAGCTTCCAAATATACAGCATTAGTAGTTTAAAGGTAAAGCAGTGATTACGACAATTACAACAAAATGGAGTTAATTTATCCTTGCTTTTTACTTTTCTTTCAAAGGGCCACTTTTTCTGGCAAGAATGTACATAGCACAAAGGTTAATGTCCATCAATGGCACTCACATTTCCCGACCCAACAAGGGCATGGAGGGTACAGATCACAACAGTAGCCCATGTCACAAACCTGACACATCTCTTCTCCATGTACCTGATATAAGGCTTCAAGATCCGAGAAGTATAAGGACTGATGACACTCTGGTCCACAGCCATGTCTTCAGACCCCACCAAACGATATAGAAACTTAGTGGTCTGGTGCCGAAATCCTTTCCTGGATGGCAAAGCAGTCTATTGGGAAAAAAACACTGGTTATATAAAAATAAACTTATCCAAAGGACTAGATTAAGCTCCACAAATAATTAGCACAATACTTTTATGTGTCAGAAAACATATCTTTTATTATTACTTGTATGAGCACTCTATTATCCAACTACCACTAAATGACTGTGTGCCATAAGGGGGGGGGGGCTTGTACTGCATCTTACACTGTGGCTTGTGTGAAGCTTGATAACTGGTATTTAGGATGCCAGCAGGGTCATCCACAGTGGGCAAGTAGTTTCGAGACTAAGACATACTAGGAAGCAGGCTTGGCCTTCCAGTTCTAAAGTAATGGCCCCTTTAAAATCCTATGAATTGAAATAAGACTGATAATATTGCTGGAAGATGAGGTCTTTAGCTTGAAAAGCCCTCAAAGTGAAACTCGGAAAGAGTTGTCTCCTCAGAGTCTATTTTAATACTAGGAATGAAGTAGAGCTTTTAGTTGATGAAGAATCTTTTTTGGCTTTGTAGAATGACTGAAGATGAGAAAAAACAACTGTAAACATCCACTAATATAAGTAGACTGTGCAATGTGGAGTATGAATCTAGGAGAATTTAAAGTTATAAAAAAAATGAAATCAGTATCTTAGGCATTGGTGAGCTAGAATGACTTGGTACTAGCCATTTTGAATTAAACAATCTTATGACCTATTATGCTAGCAATTACATCTAGAAGAGGGATGATTTCTGATTTATCCAAAAAGTGTATTTCAAGATTCACTCTGCGGCACAACTGGTATAAATTTATGTACCAACTACTAAAGCAAGATAAAGAAATGATGATTTCTACCAACTTCTTTGGTCTGAAACAGATCCTATAGACAATTAAGATGAATGAATAATAACAACTAATAACTGAAATGAGGCCAGAGACAATACAATAGAATTTCATTTAACCAGTGACTTGTAAATACTGTAAAATAAAACAGTGGTGCAACCACTCTGGAAGGTAGTATGGTGCTTTCTCAAAAAAGCTGGAAATAGAAATACCATTTGACCCAGCAAGTCCACTACTGGGAATATACCCTAAAGAAAACAGAACTGCCACCCAAGCAGATATATGCATACCCATGTTTACTGCTGATTTGTTAACAAGAGCAAAAAGTTTGAAACAACCCAAGTGTCCATCAATAAACAAATGGCTAGAGAAGCTGTGGTATACTCACACGATGGACTATTATGCAGCACTGAAAAACAATAAATTAATGAAATATTATATAAAATGGGTGACCATGGAGGACATTATGCTGAGTGAAATATCTCAGTCACAAAAGGACAAATATACGACTGATACGGGGGTTGGGGGGAACTAAGAAAAGAGGGGATAAATAATGTACACAGCATTGTAACAGACGAAGGAGAAAATTGTATAAAAGGAATAGATGATTAGGTATTATTGGCATGACAAGAGTCCAGAATAAGAGCTGCATAGTAAAGTGGACTGGGGAGGATGGGGATGGATCACTATATAAGAAGTATTCTTTTTTTCCCCAAGTTCTCAATAAATTTCATTAAAATATCAATTAAAAAATCCCAAAACAATAAACAATAAAACAGAACTACCATAAATGTTGACTATATACATGGATCTCACTGGTTAGAATAGAAATCCTGTCTGTGGAAAGAGGTGGTGAAGAAGATCAATATCATCACTGAACACAAGACTAGCAGCCAACCGTGGAACAGATCATTACTCATCTGTAAGCAGAAGTTGAAGAAAATGGAAAACAAGTCCATGAGATCCAAAACATGACCTGGAGTCAATCCCACCTAAAGAAGAAATTTAATGCACTGAACACTAATGATCAAAAGCTAGAAAGTAGTGGAATCGCATCAAGTACATCACACACATGGTGTGAAGAAAGCAGGTTTTTAAAAAGACATGAAAGAAAAACGAACAAAACTGATGTCAGAAGAGACTTTAAAACTAGCTCTACAACATAGAGAATGAAGAAACAAGGAACAGAACTGAACAGAAGATTTCAAAATGTGGTTTGAAAAGAGAAAGTATTATTACTAAAATGTGGAGTTAGAAAGCCAAAAGGGAGTAACACATTTATCGTTTCTCAAAATGAAAGAACTCAAGCCTCATTCTACAACAGGGAGCTCTGGTGGCCTAGTGGTAAAACTGTGCTGCAATTCTGAGCACTCCATCAGTTGCTTTGTGGGAAAAGGATGGGCATTCACTTCCTGTGCAATTTACTGCCTCTGAAAACCCACGGGGCATGTGTGTGTGTGTGTGGTGGGAGGTGAGCTGTGGGTTGGTTCTGACTCGAGAGTACAACACACAGCATCAGGATGAGAGGAAGACTCATCAACAACCTTAGTTATACATATGACACAACCTAGCTTACTGAAAGTGAGGAGGATTTGAAACCGATTGCAGTTTAACATCAAGAAGACAAAAGTTTTCACCAATGTACCAATAAGCAACATCATGACAGATGAAAAGTTTGAATTTGTCAATGATTTTGTTTCATTCACTTGGATCTACAAAACACCCTTGTTATCAGCGGTCAGGAGATCAGCAGATGTATTTATTACACTGGGCAAGTCCGCTGTCAGGGCCCTCTCTAAATTACTGAGGTGCAATGATGTTAGTTTGAGAACTAGGCTGTGCCTGATTTAGGCCATGGCCTTTTCAATCACTTCCTACCATGTGAAAGCTGGACAATGAAAAAGGATGACACAAGAAGAAATGACGCCTTTGAACTGTAGTGCTGGAAAAGAAGATTGACTATCCCATGGACTACCAAAGGAACAAAAAGGGTATGTCTTGGAGACAAGGATGGCAAAGCTAAGCTTCGTTACACATACTATGGGCACATTGCTAGGAGAGGCCATCTCTTGGAGAGGTACATCATGCTTGGAAAGGTGGAGGGTTACCAAAAGAGAAAAGTCAAAGATATGGACTGACACAATGACTGTACCAATGGGCTTGAGTAGCCAGAGATGATGAGGTTGTCACAGGACAGCAAAGGGTTTAGGCCTGTTGTTTATAGTTTCTATTCATCATATTGAAGTTGACATCATCTAATAACAACAACAACAACATTCAAGTAAGGATTAGATATCCTAGCCAGAGCAAGAAGGAAATGAGGCATCCAAACTAGCAAAGAGGAGGCAAAACTTTCTTTGTATGCAACTAATTGGATGGTATACATAGGAAACCCCTAAGACTCAGCAAGAAAACTCAGACTGTTAGAACAATTTCGTAAAGTGGCAGGATAAGTATCAACATACAAAAATCAGATTTCTCTACAGTAACAAAGAGCATACTAAAAAAGAAATAAGAAAACGAATACCAATTACAAGAGCCAATCACAAGATTACTTAGAAACAAATCTAACTAGAGACAAATTAAGAACCAAATAAAAAAATTCCAACACTACTGCAGTGAAGAAACAGAGACCTAGATAAATGCAAAAATATACCATGTTCATGGATGTTGTTGTTATGTGCCGTCGAGTCCCTTGTGACTCATAGCGATCCTACGTACAACAGCCCTAAACCCTGCTCTATTTCTTGCCAACCTTACTGTCTCTGACATGCCTATCACCATTACCCCAGTGACGGAATCAGTTTGTCTCATTAAGGGTCTTCCTCATCTGTGCTGTCTCTCCACACTCCCAAGCAGGATGTCCCTCTCCAAGGGCTGATCCCTCCTTGCAACATGTCCAAAGCATGTCAAACGAAGCTTCAGAATCCTTGAGTCCAGGAAGCAGTCCAGCTTTACCCTCTCCAGGACGAACTTGTTTGTTCTCCTAGCAGTCCATGGTATATTCAATACTCTCTTCCAGCATCAAACCTCAAAGGCAACAACTCTTCCTTCTATCATCCCTAGTCATTGTCTAGTTCTCTGAAAGATAGCAAAAATAATGGCAAAGACCAAGGCCTGAATCAGGTGTACCTTAGTCTCCAGACTGACATGGTTGCTCCTCATTACCTTGGAGAGGTCTCTGACAGCAAACCTTCCCAATGCAATTCATCTTTTCATTTCCTGACTGCTGGTACCAAGAGTGTTGATTGTAGAGCCAAGCAAACTGAAGCTGTCAACAATCTCAATCTCGTCACCATCTATCATGATGCTGCCAATCAGCCCAGTGGTGAGAATCTTTTGTTTTCCTGACAATGAGCTTCAATCCATATTGAAGGCTGCAATTCCTGACCTTCTGCAGCAAGCACTTCAGGCCCTCCTCAGTTTCAGCAAGCAGGGTTGTGTCTTCTGCGTAACACAGATTATTGAGTCTACCTCTAATCCTGATGCCACACTTCTCGTCATAGAGCCCAGCCTCCTGGATACTCTGTTCTACATATAGATTGAAAAGATATGGACATAGGACACAAACTTGACACACACCCTTCCCAATTTTGAACCATGCAGTTTCCTTGCTCTGTTCTGACGACAGCCTCCTGGTCCAAGTACAGGCTTCACATCAGCACAATCAAGTGTTTTGGGATTCCCATTCTCAGAGTCAGCCACAGTTTGTTGTGATCCACACAAATGCCTTTGCAAAGTCAATGAAACAGAGATAGACATTCCTCTGGTACTCTCTGCTTTCAGCCAAGATCCATCTGACATCAGCTATAATATCCCTAGTGCCACGGCCTCTTCTAAATCCAGCCAGCACTTCAGGCAGTTCTCTGTTGATATGCTGTTCCAGTCGTTTTTGTATGATCTTCAGCAGAATCTTGCTTGCATGTGATATCAAATGATATTATTTGATAATTTCTACCCTCTGTTGGATTACCTTTCTTTGGAATGGGAATAAATAGAGATCTCTTCCAGTCAGTAGGCCAGGTGGCTGTCCTCCAGATTTCTTGGCACTACTCGGTGAGCACATCCAGTGCAGCATCTGTTTGTTGAAATATGTCAATCGGTATGCCTCAATTCCTGGGGCCTTGTTTTTTGCCAAATCTTTCAGACCAGCTTGAACTTCCTCCTTCATCACCACAGGCTCTTGCTCATATGTTGTTTAATGAAATTCTTCTGTGTCCACCAATTCCTTTTGTACAATGACTGTATACTCTCTCTCCATCTTCTTTTAATGCTTCCTGCATCATTTAATATTCTGCCCAAAGCACCCTTAAGTATTCCAACTTAAGGTTTGAAATTCTTCAGTTCCTTGAGCTTAAGAAATGCTGAGTGAGTTCAGCCCTTTTGATTTTCTGACTCCAGCTCCTTGCACTTTTCATTGTAATACTTTACTTTGTCTTCCCTCGCTGCCCTCTGAAATCTTCTGACCAACTCCTTAATACCCTGATTTCCCCCCTTTGCTTTGGCTTCTCAGCACTCCAGTGCAGTATTTAGTGTTTCTTTGGACATCTCTCTTGGTCTTTTCTTCCTTCTCTGCCTTTGTAATAACCTTTTGCATTCTTCCTGGACGATATTCTTAATATCTTCCCAGACGATATTCTTGATATATTCCCACAGCTCGTCCAGTCATTGCTCATTAATGTTCAAGGCCTCAAACCTGTTCCTGTGAGGGTTTTGAAATTCAGGTGGGATAGACTCATGGTCAAATTCTATCCTGTGGATAGAAGAGTCAATATTGTGAAAATGGTAATTCTGCCAAAATTAATCAACACAACAAAGTACTCCCAATACAGGTATTAATGCCATTCTTCAAGGAGATGGGAATGACAATTTCCAACTTTAGTTAGAAAGGAATGAGTCTTAACGCTAAAAATAAACAATCAGAGGGGGCGGAAAGAGAAGGGATTAAGTCTCTGAATAAGCAAAGCTCTTCTGAAAGTATCACTCCCACTGATACCAAAACCTATACATAGCCATTGTAATAAAAATGCATAATACTTAAAAAAAATAAAATAAAATAAATGCATAATACTGATGCAGTAACAGAGACACAAATGAGTGGAACAGAACTGAGAACTCAGAAATCAACCCATCTACCTGATTTAGTAAACAAGAAGATGAAAAACTACCCCTTCTTAAAAAACCCAACAAAAAACAAAAGAAACAATGAGAAACAAACCAACCAACCAAGATGAAATACTTTAAGTGGGGAAACAACATTTTAACAAATGGTGCTGGTAAAACCTATTATCTGCAGAGAATTGAAACCAGATCTACATCTCACACCATCCAACTCCAGATGGATCAAGGAGCTACAGGCAAAGTAAAAAACAATAAAGATCATATGAGAGAGAGAGAAAGGAACAAATTTAAAAGTCTTGATCTATGCCCTGAAAAGGCTCTCAAACACAGTAAAAACATGTACGACCAGAACATAAAAGATGAATGACATCGTCTAAAAAGCAAATTCTTGGGGAGCTCTGGTGGCCTAGTGGCAAGGAGCTGCAACTACAATCCCAGAGGCACACGGTTCGAATCCACCAGATGCTCTGCCAGGAAAAGGAGGGACAATCTCCTCCTGTACCAGTCAGATCTGATTTGACGGTACACTCACACAAAAATAAAAAAAAAATTTGTTTTAAAAAAAAAAAGCAAATTCTTGTGCACAAAGAGCTTCTCCAATAGGTTGAAAACCAACTGTTCTGTAGAGAGAAGGGTGCTCCTTAGAGGCAAGGATGGTGAAGCTTGGTTTTACATACTTTGGACATGTTGTCAGGAAGGGCCAGTCCTTGGAAAAAGACACCACACTGGGAAAGGTAGAGAGTCAGAGAAATAGCAAAAGATCCTCAACAAGATGGAACAACACAGTGACTCTAATAACAATGAGTTTGAGTTTATCAGAGATGGTAAAATAGGACAAGGTTCAGGTATGCTGTTCTGAGGGTCACTGAGTCATAATCAACCTGATGTCACCTGGAAATAGAATGACTGAATTTTGTATTTACAGTGATTTATTCATTGCAAAAACTTTTTCTAAAAGACGACTTTACACATGGATTTCACCCAGTGGGCTGCATAGGAATCAGACTGACTACATTTGTGGAAGAAATCATTGGAGAAGCTCATTGTCAGTAGTCAAAACTAGGCCAGGGCTCAGATCATCAATTACTCATATGCAAGTTCAAATTGAGGCCAAAGAAAATGAAAATAAGTTCACAAGAACCAATATATGGTCTTGAGTCAATTCCATAGGAATTTCATGATCAGCTTAAGTATAGGTTTAAGCCACTGACCACCAATGATAGAACACCACATGAGCTGTGGGATAATATCAAGGATATCATGCTTCCTAGTCTGTCTTAAACCTGGCTGCTCTACTAAAACCTGTCCACGATAGATAACCCTTGTGGCATTTGATGTACCACTGGCACAGGCCACAGTAACCCACAAGTTACTTCAGTATAGCAAAGGGAAAGACAAGTACTGTACTAATTAGAACAATGAACTCCCCAAATACCACAAATGACAATTTAGTGTTAGGCCTCTATTTGCAAATCAGGCATACAACTATCATGTTACCAGACCCAGATGGCACTATTTTAAGAGGCAGCATATGTTTAAAAACCAACACTACTTCAGAAAGAATTTCAAGGTACATGGAAGATGTTGGTAAAAACATAGCTCCATGAAAAACAATGTTTCGCCAATAGATGCCTCACAAGATGTGCTCTCTAGTCTAAGCCAAGAAATCAAAAATCCAGGTATGTGACCCAAAGTGATTAGGCGAGATCCATATTTGTGTCTATTTTTTTTTAAAAGGTGATACAACAGAATCTGGAAACTACTCAACAATATCCTTACTATCACTTGCAAGTAAAACCTTGCCATTAACAATCTGGAGAAGGATAGACAGATTAAATGGAATGGGGAAAGAGAAGAAAAGAGGAGGGGGAAAAGACCAGAGAAGGTGGGTTAAAGTGTATAATAAGGTCTGTTTTGGTATTAACAAAAAAAGTTAATTTAAAGTTAACGGTAATTAATGCCTGTGGATGAGTTCTGGAAAAATGAATTGAGTTGTCAACTTTTACCTTTCACTCAAATTAAAACAAAATGAAAAAGTAGTCACTGGCAGGATGGGAAGGGAGTGGGGGTGGGGGGAAAGAAAGGTCAGCTGTTTGAGCCTATGATTTTCTCCACAAGTGAAAGACGAGATGAGTAAATCTAGTAAAGATTTACCACCTTGGAAACCCTTCAGTACAGCTGTACTTTGTCCCACAGGGTTGCTAAGAGTCAGAATTGACCAGAAGTTTGAGGAAGGGGCTTAGAAAGGGGCCAGACAAGATGGTTCAACATGGATGTGGTCTTTGCTCCCCTAAGTGGGTGTTTCACATACTTCCTTTTAACCTGCAGAACAAGGCTATAGATGTGCTGTTCACCAGTGAGTGCCACTCTGGGCAGGCCCTCAGCCACGTTATGACAAAACAAATGTAACGCTTGGGGAGGAAAAAAGTGTTCAGATAGAAGATTAAAAATTTAACATTACAAAGTGAGATTCATATTAGGAATGCAAGGATGATTCACGTTGTTGTGGTATGTGGCTCACATTAGAAGAACAATTTAGTAATGTACCATATAAACAAAATGAAGGAAATGAACCACATTATTTAGATACAGAAAAGGCACCGGACAAAATCTAACACCCATTCTTGATAAAATAGGAACAGAAGGGAAATTCCTCCTGATAATTAAGAGCACATCAGCATCAGAGGTGAGCACAGCACAAGATTGGTCAGAGTTTCCTAGGGTTGCTGTGAGTTGGGGTGCACTTGATGGGACCTAAGAACATGCAATACTCAACTGCCATCGTTAGTTTCAATGGAGAGACAGACTGAAGGTGTTCTCCTTGCAAACACACGAGGGAAACATACCAGGATGCCCTTTATCACCACTCCTACTCACTACTGTGTTATTGGATTGGAAATCCAGGTCAGACAAGCAAGGTAAGAAAAGAGAGGGAAAGGAATCCTAGTTGGCAGAGATGTTGAACTTTTATTTGAAATATGACATGAAAAAAAGCCTCAAGACTCAGTAAAATAATTACTGGAACATATAAAAACCATACTTATTCCTTTACATAGCAACGAGTTCTGAGAAAGGGCTATCAGGAAAAGTACGTTTTACAATTCATTCCACACACTTCCAACGCAGAACAACCATAAAGGATAGAGTAGAACTGCCACTGTACCACCAGGGATCCTTAGCATTTACACGAGCTACCCAGAAGATGA
Source organism: Elephantulus edwardii (assembly GCF_000299155.1). Lineage (NCBI taxonomy): Eukaryota > Metazoa > Chordata > Mammalia > Macroscelidea > Macroscelididae > Elephantulus > Elephantulus edwardii. Next base: position 470,072 of record NW_006400166.1, read on the forward strand.
AATACTTAGGATTAAATCTAGCCAGAGAAAGAAAAAGACCTACACAAAGAAAATTATAAACACAGCCTCCACAGAAAAAAACAGCTTGGCACTGGTCAATGACAGATAACTAAACAATGGAACAGGATTAAGAATTTCAAAGAATCCATCTAATTCTAGACAAAGAGCTGGATGAAACTCACTAAATGGGAAAAAGGCAGTCTCTTTTAACAAATGGTCCTGGCAAAACTGGGCATCTTATTGGCAAAGAAGTAAAGGGACTCACATTTCATAGCATTAACAAACATGAACTCAAGAGTGATCAAAGATCTAACATGTAAAACTTAAAACTACAAAGACCATCAAAGAAAAATAGGAACAAACTTAGGGGCCCTAATAACTGGCACAAACATACTCTATCAAATGTTATTAAAACTCACTAACAGCGGAAGACCAAATAGAATAAATAGTAGGACCTAAAAATTATAGGCATCAAAAGATTTAATGAAAAGACTAAACAGAGAACCCACAGATTTGTAAGAAATTCTGGAGGATGAAATCAACAAAGCTCTGATCTCTGCCTTATCTTTCCCTTTTCAAGCAGCTAGTGTGTTTGAATTGCTAACCTTTTGATTAGAAGTACAACACCCTGCACAGTGCTAGTAGAGCTCTTCATTAGAGATGCAAATTAAAACAGCAAGGTATCTTCACACCCCAGAATAGTAACATTCAACATGACATAAAACAAATGAAGTGTTCATATGAAAAATTTCAAAAACCAACAAAAAAAAAATCCCAATAATGCTCTATATTTCTCTTTTTTTCTTTCTCCCAAAACTACTCAGAACTTTGTCATGACATCACCACTCCCCACTCCCCCGGCTGCCTGTCCTGACTCTTCCCTCAGTGTTTCAGAGCATGTTCTAGCATTCACCTGGTAACGGTCAAGGATTCGAAAGTCCTGGCAGGTTGTTCTGTATGTGGCCTGGCCAGCTGGAAGCCTAGAAACACCTCCTTCTTTGGCTCCATAAATCCCATCAACTAAGAGAAGAGCAGCATTAACAACTTGATCTAAGTCAAAAAGTGGCAATCCTCTATCTCTTTTTGCTTGTCTGACAATCAATTTACGCTTCAGTCTCCGAGCTTCTGGTGTGATAGCAACAGCACTGGGACAAGCTTCCAGCCTCTTGAGAAGCAATTTCTCCTCATAGATGCTCACAGGCACATACTTGGGACCTTTAGGCTTTGTGTCTTTCTCCAGTGGAGGCTTCCTCTTGTCCTGTGACCTTGTTTGCAAAGACGTGTTGGAATCTGTATCTTCACTGTCGATGTCCATCCTGTCAGGCTTTTCCTCCTCACTTTCTATCTCCTGCTTTATCTGTTCAGGTGCTCTGACTTTCTTCCTGCCTCCGACCACTGTCCCAGAAGCTGCAGACCCAGCAGGGGGTGGAACATACTCCATTCCTGGGTCTATGACTCCATCACCTTCCATCTCATCATCATCTGTACAGAGCACAAAACTGCAATCAAGACATGGAAAGAAGAGATGTAGAGCCCACACACCCAGAGGAAAATGAAAACTCACATCTAATCCTTACTAAGTGACTCAATAAACTCTTACCATGAAACAAAGCTTGTGGGGGCATCACATCAGGAATGAGATCGGCTTCTGAAAGCAAGCTAGGAGTAGCTGAATGAGAGGCGGGGGTTCCAGGAGCAGAAAAATCCAGAGAAGGAGAAGGAGAAGGGCTTGTCAGGGGCGTCCGATCAGAAGAGCTCAAGGATGAAAAGTCAATCACTTCTCCTTTTTCAAGGACCACGTCTGGCCTGCGGCCTCGGCTAATAAATTTGACAGGTGTGGAAGAAGTGCTTCTATCAAGAAAGCCAGCCGCTTCCTTCTGGGCTCTTCGGATGTCCTTTGCTTCCTGAGTACGAGACCTTTTCTCTTTCAGCTCCATGGCAGATTCCACAGGATTCCGACTCACTCGTTTCCTAAGTCCCTCAACAGTAATGATAGGATCTAAAGTTGGTTTTGAAGCTGACAGAAAAGAATAAATTAAAATTCTTAAATATTCAACTTCTCTTTTAAATATTTGTCTTATTTACCTAGAATCTGTATGTTTTACATAAAAAAAGTTCAATGAATGTCTAAACAAGTTAAAATAACTTTTAACAAGAAAAAGGAAATTTAAATAATGAGTGGCATTCACTTCCTAAATTACAAGCCTCTGGAAACTATGAACTTTGATAAATGTCATAGTTGTAGAGGGGCTTCAGGCCTTTTGTTCATAGGGTCGCTATGAGTCATGCTCGACTTACGGCAATCAACATCACCAACTGGAATAAAAACCCTTCTCATTGCTATTGAGCTGGAATTGACTCACAGCTAAGCTTCTAGTGAGTATTTAAAGGCTTTAAGTCACACAGAAGATTGCTTATCTTTCTCCCAAAATGCAGATGGTGGATTTAATTGCAGCCTCTGGGTTAGCATTGCAATTCACTATCCATGGCAACCAGAGCCCCCTAAAGATGAAGATGTCTCCTGTGAGGATCAAACTCACAACCTTCAGATTATGAGACTGATTAAGTGACTTACTAATGAGGTTTCCTGCTGGAATATTAAATACTGAGTTTTATAATGATCAGCAAGAGAGTTTTACACATAATTAAATTAAAAATGACCTAAAACCTAAAAATCACTGCAGAGCAACCTTCCACTGAATTTCTAGAAATCTTAGAAGAAGGCCGCCTGTTTTGCCCGAGGAAGGCCTTTGGGTTAGCAGTGCAACTCCTACTGATTATATCAACAGAATTGGGCATCAGTCTCATTACAATTGGCTGGAGGGCTTAATTTGGCAATCCATAAAAATTCCGAATTAATACACCCCTTGATACAGTAATACTCTTTCTTGTTAAATGATGTCTGGTATTTACTCCTAAATAATCCAAGGGGCAGAGGGAGCCATGTAGAGGGAAGTGAAGTATCTAGGGTCTAGATAAAATGCCATCACTATCTGGTGGCCTAGTGAGTAAGGAGTTGTATTATCAACCTAAAAAGCCCACAGTTCAAATCCATCAGCTGTTCCAAAGGATAATCTTCTCCTATGCAATTTATAGGCTCTGAAAACCCAGAGGGTCAGTTCTGACTCAACAGCACTTAACAACAACTTGTCTAGGGAGAATGTTCACTCTGTAAATGGATGAGAAAAACATACCTGGCAAACTGTATTTTTCTGTCTGCTTCTGTTACGTTTAAAATTCTCCATACCAGAAAGTTTAAAAACAGACATGACCATAACTGTGGGGAATATCAAGGTGCACTTGTACAACAGTCACAGAAGTCAAGGTTTTACACCCTATTTTGTTGAGTAGTGACTAAAGTTTCAAAAACTGGGGAATGGCTACCTAAGGTGCAACTACTGGTCAATCCCAGAACCAAAGAAGGAAACATGAAGAGAGAGGCGACTAGTCTAAATGACTAATGGATGTCAACTTCATCTCTATGACCCTGAGTCCCAAAGAACTAGATGGTGCCCAGCCACCACTGCCACAGGACTACTCTGCAAGGGATCACACGTCCTGATAAAAATGGAAGAATATATATGGAACAAAATTCAAGGTCATAAAAAATACCAGGCTTATTGGTCTGAGAGACTAATTAAACTATGGCCCTTAGTCACTCTTCAAGTCTGGAACTGAAATTACCTCTGACTTTTCTATCAGCCAATGAAGTTTAAAAATAAGATCAGGTTGATATTAGAGAATTTGTAAGATACCAAAGATTCATTTATAAAATAAGTAACTTAAATAGCCATTTTAAAATATAATGTTTATTAACAGCCTATCAAAAAAGTATCATAACTAAATTGTCAAGCAGAGTGGCTCCAGAGAGGCCACTGAGCGAGTCAAGCTTAGGCTTGATGGGTTTGGCTTTGACATAATTAGCATTTCTGAATTCTTTTTCCCAAAAGCACCTTTTACTTTCATAGTAGAGGAAGACAACTTTTCTCCTTCAGGTTTCATTGTAGGGGGCTTGTTGTGAACAAGTTTCCACCATCCTGGTTCTCCAAATTCTTGAGCTCCTGAACGGAAGTATATTGGGCTTCCCACACTAAGGCACCCTGCTACTGTGCTCCACCAGGTTGAAGTCTTCTTCCTGAAAAAGCCAAGAATTGAAAAATTATAGTTTTTTAAAAATTCAGTAATACAGAAAATAATCCATTTTATACCCTCTATTATTCCTATCCTGTGATGCACTTTGAAACCTCTAATTTTCCCAGGAATTTTGAGTATAAGAATCCGATAAGGGGCTCTGGAATCTGATCATCCAGCTTCAAAGCCTGGCTCTACCTCCTTCTAATTCCTCCAGTAAAATTAGGATAATAAATCTTATTCTGAGATGATTCAAAGACAACACATAGATTCTTCTCCCAACTATCATGATTATGAAATTTTACAGACTAATTTTAATGAATCTGGTCATTATTAAGCACAGTTTTTTTTAATGACCTTTAATGAAAGTTTATAGACTTAAGGTTTCCAGTCAATCACTGCTGTACTTTTCTCCCTACCCACCTCCTCCCCACTAGTTCACTCTTCCTCATCTGTTTCAATGCAGTATACTTCATTCCTCCTCAACTTCTCTGTCTTCCCTCAATCCCGATATCAGTCCCCTTTTACAACAGTGGTCCTATGCAATATTTTATCCTCTTGTGACTGAGATATTTCACTCTGCATAATGTCCTCCAGGGTCATCCATTTTATACAATATTTCATGAGTTCCTTGTTTTTCAATGCTGCTTAGTATTCCATTGTGTGAATATACCAGAGCTTCTCTATCCATTAGTTTGTTGATGAGCACTTGGGTTGTTTCCAGCTCTTTGCCATTGCAGAGCAAAGCTGCAATAAACATGGGTGTGCATATATCTGCTTGGGTGGCAGTTATGGTTTCTTTAAGGTAAATTCCCAGTAGTGGAAATGCTGGGTCATATGGTATTTCTATTTGTAAGCACAGCTTCTTAAGAAACACACAAAAGGAAGCATAACTTCAAGACTGGGCATTTTTCTTTTTATGTGAGTGAAATTATGTTCTGTATCATCCCCTTCTTCTATGGAATCTTTGAAAAAAATGGTACAGCCTGGGTTACCAACATCCAACTTACAGACTTATCTTCAATGCTTTGAACCAGTTCTGTCATGACGGATGACGTACACAGAAACAAAACAAAGTCTGTACATTTCCCACAGTTATCAGAACAGAAAAAATTATGGGTTGAAATCCCGAAATGGGAGTCTCAGAAAAGGCAAAATGAGGCTTTTCACATGTATTTTGAGTTGATGCATATGCCAGGACTATGAAAGCTGGACATACACACATGGTTAGCTCTCATCTTCACCATCTTTGAAGTCCTGTACAATTCGGGACAGTTATTATTTATAACACAGAGAACTCAACTAATAGCCAAGCACCATCCAATTCTTCTGGTCTTAAGCAAAGAAGATAGTTGTTCTTGGAGTAGAATGGTACCTATTCCTAACTCTCTCTTCCTCTGTTGCTCTAGGGCAATAGAGGTCAATTTTTGTGCTTTCGATGGTTGCTTGCAAGCTTTTACGATCCCAAACACTACAAAACAAACTAAGGAAGAACAGAAGCAATCTTACCACTTAACTGGAATTCTCCATGAAAACAAAACCCTAAACTTCTAACTTAAGGAAACAAATCCAATGAGGTATTTGTTTGTACACAAGCACTTTAGTAACTACTTTTTTGTTATCACTGTTGAACATAAATCTATCACACAACTTTTGTCAAGTCAGCTTTTTTTAGGTGGTATTGTTGTTATGTGCTGTCGAGTCACTTGTAACTCATGGCGACCCTATGTACAAGAGCCCTATACCCTGCTCTATCCTGTGCCAAGGTCACTGTCTACAACACACTTACTCCCTCTACCCTAATTAGTGAATAGATCCATCCGAGGGCCTTCCTCTCCTGCGCTGTCCCTCCACTCTCCCAAATATGATGTCCCTCTCCAAGGACTGGTTGCTCTCTTGCAACATTCCCAAAGTATGTCAGACGAAGCTTCAGAATCCCTGGCTCCAAGGAGCAGCCCGACTTCACCCTCTCCAGGACAAACCTATTTGTTCTCCTAGCAGTCCATGATATACTCAACACTCTTCTCCAGCACCACAGCTCAAAGGCATCAATTCTCTTTCTATCATCCCTAGTCACTGTCCAGCTCTCCGATGCACAGCATTCAACTGTGAAGACTACAGCCCGGATCAGGCACACCTTAATCTCCAGCCTGACGTCACTGCTTTTCAGTACTCTGGAGAGGTCCCTCACAGCTGACTTTCCCAATGCAATTCGTCTCTTGATTTCCTGGCTTCTGGTACAAAGAGTGTTGACTGTGGAGCCAAGCAAACTAAAACTGTTAACTATCTCAATCTCTTCACCATTCATCCAATGCTGCCAATTGGACCAGTGGTGAGAATCTTTGTTTTCTTGATTTTGAGCTTCAATCTGTATTAAAGGCTGCAGTCCTTGACCTTCTGCAACAAGTTCTTCAGGTGTACAACTCATTAACAGCACCTACAGTAATAGACTACATAATCCTAACCTTAAAAGAGGGGATTTTCCTATCACAGCTAACTCTCCTTTCCCCTTCAACTCTTAGTAATGACTAACAAACTCTAATATCTATTTGCCATTTCTTGTCTTTTTATATGTGAGTCCAAACAGTATCTGTTCTTTCATAACTAGCTTATTTTTCCCAACATAATAATGACCCCAAACTCTACTCAGATATTTCTACTGGCCTGGGAAGTATTCCATTATATTTTTATAACACATTTTATGTGCTGATGAGAGGAGTTCTGCTGGTCAAGTGGTAAGGAGCTGTGATGCCAAGCCAAAAGCATATTGTTCAAATTTACCAGTTGCTTTGTGAAAGATAAGCCATCTCCTCCCACAGGATTTACCGCCTCTGAAAAGCCACTGGAGGGTCAGCTATGAGTTGGTTTCAACTTGATGGTACATTCTAACAGCAACATCTATTGATGAGCATTTCAGTTATTTCTACTTTATTTCTACAATGAATAGTGCTATAAGCATTGGTGTACCAGTTTTTTTTTTTTAAGTCTCTGCTTTTGAATCATTTATTCCACCCTGGGGTGGAATTGCTGGTCATATGATAGTTCTCATTTTAGGGTGTTTTTTGAGAAACTGCTATACTATGTCCCATTACAGCTGTACCATACCCCATTCCCTACAGGGGCTCTGGTGGCCTAATAAGTTTGGAGTTACACTGCCAATACAAAGGCAGGCAGTTTAAATAAACCTCACTCCTGGGAGGAAGTGAGGGAAAGGGTAACCTCCTCTCATATGAAAATCTGTTGGAGGGTCGGCTGAGCCAGTTTTGACTCCAGAGCAATGAGAGAGAGAGAGAGAGAGAGAGAGAGAGAGAGAGAGAGAGAGAATGAGAATTAGAGATCTCTCTGATAAGTAAGTTTCCCTACATCCCTGCCAACTCCTAGTGGAAATGAAAAGGTTATTCCATTATGGTTTTAATTTGTATCTCACTGATACATAATGACCCTGAGCATCTTTTTATGTGTTTCATTTCCAGGCGAATGTCTTCTTTAATAAAATGTGTATGGTCCATTTCATGGTTACTTTGTCTTTGTTGCTAATGTAGAAATTTTATATTCATTTGGATGATTAAACTCTTACCAGAAATATGATTTTCAGGTATTCTCCCTACCAGTGTCTTTTCACTTTTTTTGTAAAGTCTTTTGATGACAAAAAATTTACCTTCTATTAAAGTCCTATTTATTTACTTTGGGGTTTTTGTCTTGTTACTTCTATCAGTGCCTCTGTTGTAAAAGAAAAGGTTGAAAGGTAGGGCTGACATCACTACCCCTGTATGTTGTCCTAAGAACTTTATGGTTTTAGTTTGTACATTTAGCTCTCAATCCACTTTCAATGTTTTTGTATATGGATCTTCTTTCTTGTTTTTGCATAAGAAAATCCAATTTTCTCAGTACTATTTAATGAAGAGACAACCCTCCCCCCCAATCAAATGGAGTTTTTATTTCTGGATTCTCAATTCTCTATTTCACTGGTCTAAGTGCCTATTGTTCTATCAGTTACAGGCTGTTTGGATCACCAAACCACTGCCACAGAGGTGGTTCCAATCACAATGAACTGACAGGACAAAGTGGGTCTGCTACACCACTGGGAGTCCAAGCTGTACATCTTTCTATCCCACCAGCTGCTCCACAGGAGAAGGATGGGCAATCTCCCCCTGTGCAATTAACAGTCTATGAAAACCCTCTGGAGGGTCAGCTATGGGTTGGTTCCAACTCAATGGCACACAACAACAATGATTAAATTACACAAAAGTTGGAGAATAATGCTTTTGGGAACACACTCTAGATAATGAGGAAATTATAAAAGTGAAAAGCTGTTATAATGTGGACATTCTTAAAAACAGGCAACTTAAATCTAATTTCTTCTGGAAGATAAATCTACACGGAACTATGCTCAAAGATTATAAAAATATTCCAAGATGTAATTTTAAGAGTTTTTCTCCTTTTCTTGTCCCTAAAAAACAGGACAGATTTAGTTCCCTAAATAGTGTGGGCTCATTTCCTGTCTTTAAAAACGAACTACTTATAATGTCAATTCTTTAACACTACTAAATAACTCCAAAACTAAGTCCAGATTCAGTTCAGCAGCACAGATATTGAGAAATCTGTAGTGGTTACAGTTGTAGAAAATATATGAATAATTTTATATTTTCATCACAGAAGCCTCTGGTTCATCAAGGAGCATCTTGTTTCCTCAATCATGCAGCAAATTTTACCTTGGAGCCGTTACAAGTCAGTTTTTCCTTCAGTCATGCAACAAGGTTACACCATGTCAGTCTCTTTCTATAAAAATATAATGCATCACAGTCTCTTTCTACATCAGAAAGATATACTGCACCAATTCTGTATTCCTCACAGCCAGCTTTCCAAAGGCCACCCATGCAAGTCCTTCTGTGCCCATCAGCAAAGTCATGACTGCTCACTGTAAGGCAACAGGTGGGAGCTGTGGGAGCTTGTTGGGGAGGAAGGGAGGGCCTCTGGTCAGGACAGATCGCCTAAACTCCAGTTAAATGCAAGCCTCCCAACAGCCTTTAATACGAGGTAGAGAAAGCTCTCCTGTGTTTGGCTGTACCGGCCTGAGAAAACGCTCCACCTGGGAAGACGGCTGCTGCATCTGTTGAGCTGGGAGTAGTCTGCACAAGGCTGAGTTTCTCCTATCCAATCTGCATCTCCCATATCTGTAGGCCCACCCTATCCCGACTTCCTGTTTATTTACTCATGTATAAGTGCGCTGCAGCCCCCAATAAAATTGAGCTGGATCAACTCTCTGAACAGCTCCTGGAGTGGTGTGTCTCTGTTGTGCTTACCCCATCAGGGTGTCACTGTTGCTGGGGAATGGACAGCAACAGAGGCTTAGTGGTAAGAAGCTGCACTGCAATCTCAAAGGTACACTGTTCAAATCCCCTAGCAGCTTTGCAGAAGATGAGCAATCTCCTCCTGTATGATTTTCTGCCTGTGTAAATCCACTGGAGGGTCAGCTATGGTTTGGCTCTCAACTGGACTCAACAGTACCCAAAAACACAACAGTAACACAGAAACAGGAGGCTGCAGGGGGATCAGCAATAGGACAGGTCAAACACCCTGCTCAGAGACAGTCTGAGCATTCGCCATGTCTACAATGATCCAACCACACAAGATTTAGAATCTAACCTAGGGCGTCAGATGGCAACCAACCATCAAAATCTCAAAATTTGCCAATGTACCAACAAACTTACTTTACTCTTGTTGTTAAGTGCTGTCGAGTTGTAGGCGACTCATAGGACCCTATGAACGAATGACCTGAATACTTTTATAACTTCCATCATTGGTCTCCAAGTTCACAGGGTTTCTGGAGGCAACCTATTTCGGAAGTAGATGCCACTCCTGCTTCCAAGTTTGGTTTAATTGGGGAGCCCTACCAAACTGTCCACCATGGGTAACCATTATCACATTTGACACATCAGTGTCACAGTGTTTAGTGTAACAGCTACCACGATTTCCTCTGTATAGCAAATGGACTGACCAGTGCTATACACTTAGAATATTTGACCAAAAACAATTAATACTAGGCCCTAGGGTCACAGGCACACAAACAAATTTAAGAACCAAGGCAAGGTTCAAACTCCATGTGCTCCATCATTCCACACTCCTCCATAATCAAGCTTTCTCATTGGCTTTGACCACCCCAAAAACTCCCGTCTGGGAGCATTCTGCTGCTTCCCCAATCTCCTCCCATTCTGATGCCACAAGTTTCTTCATATAGTCTAACTTCTTGAATGATTTATTCAGTATATATATAGACTAAATACACTTAAGGAAAGGATAAAGTGTTAATGTACATTTTCCTTGATTTTAATCCATTCTATATTCCCTTGCTTTATTTGTATAACAAATTCTTGATTTAGGTATAGGTTTCATGTTGTTGTTACTGTTGTTGATTATGAACAGAAGACCTGAGGCCTTTCTATAACTATCGTTTCTCCAACTTTATAGTTTCCAGAGACATGTGGTCTAGAAGAATGTTCCTCCAAAATATAGTATCAAAGGATTAAAAGATAATCCCCTGAACCCAACTTATTTAAAAAAAAAAAAGCCCCTCCAGAAGGTTTTAACTCTAAACAAGAGGCTTTAATAATTAAAAAAAAACAAAAAACAACAAACAAAAACCACACAAACATTCCACAATGACCCTCAACCGAAACAAGAGAGCCCATCTTACAGAGTCCAGTCACTTCACCATTTCCAAAATGGAGACAAGGGCTTGACCTTAAATTCAAGGGTCATCCTAGAGATCTTATTGACTCTAAACAAGAGGCTTATAAAGAAGCAATCTACATAGACCCTCAACCAAAACAAGAGTGACATCATAGAGTCAAGCCAATAGAAGTTCAAAATGGGAGAAAAGGGTTTGGCAATATATACTGTTGTTGTTAAATCATCTATTACTTTTAATGCCAGCTAAATCCAGACTCTGGCTTCTTAAGGCGCAGTAGGTTTGAGGGCTCCGGGTACTTGTGGTGGTTTTCTGGCCACTCGAGGGGGCTGGCAGAGCGAACTTGCCAGATGAAGTGGGGGTCCGGGGTGAGGAGTTTGCCAGCATTTGAGCTTGCCAGGCTGGTAAGACACTGTAGGGCCCTCGAGCCACAGGCCCTCAGGCCAGTCTTTCAGTGTTTTTGTTCAGACATTCCTCTAGCCAGTCTTTCATTGTTTTTGTTCAGACATTCCTCTGGTCATATAGCCCTGGTGTTCAAGTTGCCGTACAGCGGTCACTTGTGGTTGCTGTGAGGCTGAACACTGTGACAATGATGTGTCAAATGCGTTAATGGTTGGGTACCCAATGTGGACAGAGTGGGGTGGAGCTCCCCGATTAAAACAAGCTTGGAAGGAGGAGTGGCATCCACTTCCATAATAGCTTGCCTCCGGAAACCCTATGAACCTGGAGAGAGGATGAAAGGCACACACGCATTGAGAACGCTCCTGAACCCATAAAAAAAAAAAAAAAAGACTTTAACCTTGTTCTATAACTACTGTCCTTTCTCTAAGTTCATAGAGTTTCCACAGGCATGTTTAGGAAGTAGATGCCACTCTTTTTTCCAAGCCTGTCTTAATCTGTTAGCTAACCAGATATTGTCAACCATGTGTAACCACCAATAAAATCTTATTAGACCCAAATGGAGCTTTAAAACAAATCATCTGAAGGTCTGTACACTTGGTATTCCCAAGTGTGAAGAAACAAAGCATCCAAGGTGGAGGAGTGTGAGCAAGCTCAACAGCAAAACATATGCAGTATAATGAAAAGAATTCAGTGAACAAACCAAATGGGTACTAATGTGCCTGGATGGTGTTAAGTGCTCTGAACAATGACAAAGATTTAAACAGTTACTATTTGCAAAGTTGTTACTTGTTGCATGATGCTGGTTCTGAGTGACAGCAACACATCCCCCCACCCCTACCCCAGCAGAAAAGTTTCTCAGGGTCTCCCAGAAAGGCAATTCAGGAAGAGCTTATAGGCCTGCCTTCCAAGGTATGCTTTGGGTACAGGTACTTTCAACTGTAAACTTTTAAGCTTGTGGCGACCTTAACTTGCCTTAAATCTTATATAATGCACTCTTTGTATCTTCTGTCAACTATAAGGTTAAAAAAAACCCCAACACATTACCTATTTCCCAGTAGAAAAGTCCAATGTTTTTCAATAAAAGCACAGATATCTTCTTTCCATCTAAAGTACCCTTGACGTCCACTTCCTTCCAGAGAAAGGTTGTACATTGCCAACATAACAACCTGAAACACAAACAAGACAGGCTGTGAACGTGGTGATTAGTGATGCCATTCCTCAGTGAAAAGACGTGCATTCTATTTTAATTACACGCAACTGTCTTTCTGTACTACATATGCAGAGTTGATAGATGATTAAAGCAGAGCTCCCTCTGGTGAAAAGCTGTAGTCCTAAACACTCCTCCTCCTCTGAAGGATTCTCTCATTCCCTATGCTACATTATCTAGAGCTAAGAAAATTTACTACCTCCTTTTTTTTGTTTGTTTAAAAAAACAAACAAACAGGTGGACACAGAGACGGCAACAAGGGGCTCAAGTATGTCAGAGATGATGAACATGGTCCAGGTTAGGGCAGGTTCCCGACTTTCATTAGCAGTGCTGCTGAGTCATACCTGACTCATCGGTACCTGATATAGTAACTTGTATGGTTTAGTCTAGTTATAAGAAATTGCATATATTAACTATCCGTGTACATATATGTACAAAGAAAATAGTTTCAAAGAAGTCATTAAAAATGTTCAAAGTGATTCTTTTTGGAGCAATGTGAAGAGGCAGTGAGAATGCTCCCCAATTGGCCAAAGCCTGGGTGCTGCTGCATCCCCAAGTCCAGCACCTGCATTCTGCTGCCATCATCACCATGCCCAAGAGAAAGGCAGAAGGGGATGCTAAGGGAGAAAAAGCCAAGGTGAAGGATGAGCCACAGGGGAGATCTGCAAGGTTTAAGGCTAAACCTGCCCCTCCAAAGCCAGAGCCTAAATCTAAAGAGGCCCCTGCACAGACAGGAAAGATGGGACCCAGCAAAGGGGCAGGCTGATGCTGGCAAGGACAGGAGTAACCCTGCATAAAATGGTAGATACCAAAGAGACCAGGCACAGAAAGCTGAAGGTGCTGCAGGCACCAAGTGAAGTGTGTGTGTGTTTGCTAACTGTGTACTTCTGGTGGCTGGACAGTTTGAAATACTATCAAGTTTTATAAAAATGCAGAATTTTGTTTTTGGGGAAGGGGCAAGTGTAGTAGGTCTCTGAAGCTAGACTGAGTGAATGAAAACACCTTTACCTTATAGTTTTGAGAGACTTGCTCTTGGTTTTCAGAAGGAAGGATTCTCTGATGTTGATGCTGGCAAACTTGGCACAAATGCCTTGTGGTGTGGAACAACAAAAACCTTTTTTTATATCCTCTTCTTTCTCTGCCTTCAGCATAGAATTGACTACCATAAATCCAGAGATCTTTTGGATCTGATTCCCCAAGAAACCATGTTGTCAGGCAATCTGGAACATTTTGGTGATGCCATCTGAGTAGTATTCCTCAAAAGAGCTGTGGTTCCTCTTTTTTTAAAAAAAGATTGTGGATCTTTAGATTGGTAACACTGCCATTTTTTTAAAATTTTTTTTATTTTTTTAAATTTTTTTTTTTAATTTTTGTTTTTTTAATTTTTGTTTCTTTTGTTAAACAACATGCTAAACATGAAATGTCAACCCTCACTCTAAATTTTCTCTGCTGAGACATCAAATGAAGTTTCCACTGGGTTTTATAGAGGCTTTCTGATTTTGACAGTCCACTGAAGGAGGGAGTTTGAAAGTTGTTGTACACTGTTAATGACTGTTTGCCTACGTTTTGCCTGAAATAAAATGATTGTTTATGAAAAGTATTTTTAATAAAGCTGGATATAGTTTGGCTTGGTGAGGGAAAAGTGATTATTTCTGGCCTTTTCTCCTTTCGATGAGTCAAGTCTGTCCTTTTGGGGATGTAACTTCCTGATAAATCTATCATAACTATTTACCCTTAAAAAAATAAGTGATTATTTCCTTGATAGTGGAATTTCAAGAGCTTTTTACTTCCTCCTATGCTTTTTTCTGTTGAGGGAGCTCTGGTGGTTTAGTGGCAAGCTACACTGCAATCCCAGAGAAATGTGGCTCAAATCCACCAGATGCTCTGCTGGAGAAGGAGGGGCAATCTCCTCCTGTACCAGTCAGATTCGATTTGACGGTACACGCACAAAAGAAAAAAAAAAAGGTAAAACTGAGTCTAGGGTATCCTGGAGCCTCTGAGGGGTCCTGAAGGCCAGGTTATAAAGGGGCCTTATTCACCATCCAATCCAATGTCAATGAAGAAAATGTTCCAGAGCTAAAATATGTCAGAGGAGAAGGTGTCTAATATTATTTTCAGCCCTGAAATTCTCAGTGTTTGTGTCTGCCCTCAACAAAGTTTAAGGAAATACATATGCAGGAAAAGTACTTGGTGAAGAATTGTGTATTAATCAGAAATTGCTAAAAACTAAATAACCAGTTTTTCTGCATTTGATCTCAAATGTTTGAGCAATTTTTGCTTAATGAGTATGTAATGAATGTTTCCAATTCTACCAACCTAATCCAAGCCAACTATTCCCCAAACAATACCTTTTTACAGATCTCTGGGCTGTATTTTTTGTTTCCTCTTTATATTAACATATATATGAAAAAGGCATCATTATATATAAAAGCTGTATAAATGTACAAGCCTTTAATACAAGAAAAGTAAAATTATATTCAGTTTTATATTCACTCATTAAAATTGAAGCCATCAAATATAACTCTATTTTTCAATTAATATCAGAGAATTTTACGAAGAATTCCTTTCTATATATATTAAATCGGCAATTCTTGTAATAGAAACTAGATCTTTTCTTAACTCTGTTGCCTAACTGGAACTCATAGTTGACCCTCCAGTGAGTTTTCAATGGCTACAAATCGCATAGGAAAATACGTTTTTCTTTTCCTGTGGAGACACTGGTGGATTTGAACTGCCAGGGAGGAGGAACCTTTGGGTCAGGAGCTTAACTCCCTATAGACATAATAGTAGAGAACTAGAGCTGTCATACAGAAGTGTGTGGTTCTAAAGAGGGGAGCTCTTGTGGTCTATGGGGTAGAGTTGTACTATAAACCCACAGGTGGGAGGTCAGAAGCCACCACAGGAGAAACATGGGCAACTTCTGGAGGGAGGCACAGCATCGGAAACACACTGGAAGGTGAACTATGAGTTGGCTCTGGTCGACGGCAGTGAGCTTTTTGGAAGGGACAGAAATTTTTTTCATAGTTTAGAAGATCAGAAGTCTGAACTCGGGATGCAGCTCTGGAGAAGGGTCTTCCTTGTCTACTGCCAGCAAAATGGGCTTGCTGACACACCCATCTCTAGTATCTATATTCCTCTTATCTTTTGTGTGTTTTTGTACTCTACTCGTTATAACTAAAAACAAGCGACCCTAGGATGTCATGACATCATCACTATTGTTACATATAAACAGACAGAATCTTGCCCTATCCAACAATTTCCTCGAAATCCCCGACCTGCTCCACCTCAGTGTTGCAGTCACTGAGTCAATCCAAAAAGGATCACACCTACAGGTACAGGGGTCAGGAATTCAAAACATATGAGAGAGTGGGAGGCAAGGGGAGAACACAATGCGATCTGTAACACCCCTGTCAAGAAAAGAGCCATGTTCCCCCCAATACACATATGCAATGATCCCTCCTGATCTGATAAACTAATCAGCTATGAAAAGTATTGAGGAGGAAACACAACATTCCTTAAGCCCATCACAGCCCAACTCCAAAACGAGGAGGGTAGTCTGATAGGACTCTCAGTCTTTCAGCATCAAATCTCCCTGACACATGGGACCTCCAGGGAATGTGTGGCCTATGGATATTGCAGGAAACAAGAACTTTCTGTCACATCACAAAGAGAGGGCCTTCCACTAGAGCTGGCACCCTCAATTTGGACTTCTAGCCTCCTGGACTGTAAGAGAACTTGTTAAAGTCATCCACCTGTAGTAGTGATGCTATAAGAGAACTAAGACAATCCTTCAAAAGAATACAGTCTTGAAACAGTTATCCAAAGATGTGGATTCTAGCAAAGGGCTTTTTACTCACTTGCTGCCATGTCAGTTTCAGCCTTTCGTACTGCTCTTTACCATCTCCTGAACAATCGGAACAAGTCAACCTAAAGAAGTTATCACCCTTTAGGTAACTGATCGGCTCTCTCAGCTGACCTAGAGGAAAACCAGTCACATCATAGGTGAATCTGGAAAGCAGTAGCAAATATTTAATCATTTCTATCCACCAGATTCCCCGTTTCCCCACGCTGTGCTTAGTCATCCAAATCAAGATAGCAAATGGGGAGATTTGTATTCTTCTAGCATCAAGTGCAAGAATATGAATTAATCTGATGTTTCTTAGCTTTATGATACTGCAAATCCAGGAATTATTATTAATTGCTCTCACTGGACTTTTCAACTGTTACCTTCCAGATTCCTGGATACTAGGGAATATTCTGTAGAAAGCTGCAATGCGAACCCCAAAGCAGCATATGTCAGACAGTTAGAATCTACAAGCGGCCTGAGAGGGCAATCTTCTCCCAGGCAATTTACAGCCTCCCAGAAACCTGCTGGACGGTTAGCTTTGAGTCAGTTTTGACTGGACAGTGAGTGATAGGTTAGTCTTTTTACATATTCTTTTCAAAAGTATCTAAGCTAAGCACTGGCCAAGAACTGGGAACATAATGCACAAAACATCCTACTCTCTCGCTGACAAATTTTGAGGACTATGGCTCCAGCAGGTCATCACAACAGTGATTCTCCATCCCCAACCACCATCAGTTAACCAAGCAGTTGTTTTTCTTTCTAATATGTTTTTTCTTTCTAATAATATCTGGCCACCCTAGATGAAGTGACTATCTCTGGGAACAGAATATGGGTCTCGACTCACAGCTGACCCCTGTGATATGGGCTGGCAGTAAGTTTTACTGGTATAATTTTTTCTATCCTTTATCTAAATTTATGGTTGTAAACTAAATAATAATGTTACTTAATTTAGATCCATTTTATACTCAACTTTCTTTCACACATTAAAGAGGGAAAAAGCCTTACTTAGGAATCAACAAGAAAAAAGATTTAGGGCATTCCTTACTGGCTGGAATCCACTTCTGACACTTGTCACAGAAATAGGACAGCTGTTCCTCCATCCAGGACATGTCTCCTTCATCACTATTGAGGGAATCCCCACTTTGGTCATGTGATAAGTCCACTGAAGCCTGGTCCTCTGACTCGACAATCAGAAGCGTCTCCCCCTCCACTTCACCTTCCTCCAGTCCTTCTGAGGTAGATGTTCTTGTGGCTTCATCATCATGTCGACTTATTAAACCACCCAGGTGGATATTACTATCCATCCCTTCTTACCAGTCCAGAAAGGCTTCAGTAATAATCCAAGCTCTGGACACCAAGTTTAAAGGTGCTTCTATTAAAATCACACAAACAGAAACCCGTTAGTAGAACATCTACCCACAGATATGATGGGACTTTATATAAACAGTAACTTACTACATGGTCCACTGTTTTTTGATATGATAAAATTTTCAAAAAGATGATGACTGAAAAAAGATGTGAGATGTCACAAAGTTATTCATCATCTGAATATATCACACACAGAGAGCACAATATGTTCCATAAATAATTCATATTCATTTTAAGTCATGGTTTTTGAGGTCCTTTTGTCAATAACATCTTCTCTCTTTCAGCTTCAAGTTGTTCAGTCAAAATAATCTGTTCTCCCAAAAGACGGATGTTTTCTTTTTTCCGATTCTGTCTCTCAATGTCTCTGATCACTCCTTCACGAAGTCTCTAAAATAAAAAAGGCTTTCAGTAACACTCTGAACAGTTGGTTCCCAATGTTTACCATCCCAATCCATCGTAATATTATTATGAAAATATACTCAAAATACTAAAATTTTAAATATGAAGAACAAATTTTAACATTCTTTACAAATGTAAAATGTAATGTTGCTGCTGAATGACTTCAAGTCGAGCACAATTCATAGTAACCCTACGAATAAAAGGCTTGAAGCCCCTTGACAACTATAAACATTTATCAAAGTTCTTAGAGTATCCAAAAGCATGTTGTTTAGGAAGTGGATACCACTCTTGCTTCAAAAAAAAATGTAATGAATCATCAAATTATTTTGGAATATGGTAACAACTATGTGACTAGTGAAACTACTTCTTACCATATCCTAAGAAATGCGAACATATAGTACAGAAATAGGAAATAATGATTAAGAAAAAAATGGCATTCTGCTAAAATTTAAAAGACATTTAATTAATACTTGACTAAAATTATCACAGTAACTCTATGGGACACTTTTCTATTAGCACTTCTACTACCTGAATAGAAAACAAGAAAAAAAATTACTAAAATCTGAACTCTAAGAAGTCAACAGAGTAAAGAACTTGGTTTCTTCTAGTATACAAAGGCAGAAAGCAAATATTATATTAAAATTACCAGAGGAATTAGATGGTGCCTTGCTACTGTGCTTACCTACTCTGAAAGGGAACACAACTGAAATCTGACAGATTGAGGGGGGAAATGTCAAAGAAAATGCAAAGTTGTGATGAAGGCCAAGCTTACTAGTTGGATGGAAATTGGTTAAAATCCCTTAGACCACAGCACACAGCTCAACTTTCAGTCACAGAAAGGCAAGCCAGTAAGAGGAACAAAAACACCAAGAAGGAAGGCACTCCTTAGAATCACCAACCATAGAAGACGCAAGGAGCCATGCTTACCCCAGATCAATGTTCTCAAAAGGCATAAGAGTGTAAGAAAGAATGGTGAGCAGAAACAGGGAGGAAGGGAGATGAAGACTTGTAACCAATGTCACAAAACAGAATGTGGATGAACTGTTAAATGCAAGATCAATTCACTCTGAAGCTTTCATTCAAACCACAATAAAAAGTTAAATTCTTATATATATAAATTAAAAAAAAGAAACAAATAACACACACATATACGTTTGTTGTTGCTGTTGTTAAGTGCTGTCAAGTTAACTATGCCCCATAGCCAGCCTATGAACAATGGATCTGAACTCTACCCTACCCTGTGCCATTCTCATCATCTCTGTCTGACATACTGGAGCCCACCATTACAGTCACTTTCATTACATCTTGTTGATCTTTCCCTTCCTTCCCTGACCCTCCAGCTTTTCAAGCACGATGTCTTTTTCCAAGGACTAGTACCTCCTAAAAACATGCCCAAAGTATATAAGATAAAGTTTATAAAATTTCTTATTGATTATATAAGAGAAAGAAGAGGGAAAGCTAATTTTATCCAAGGGAAAAATAAAAACCACCATAAATGGTGGTTACCTTAATAAGCACTTAAAAGACAGAAAATTCCAGAATGTGAATTTGGCCTCAAAGATGAGCTTTTCAAAACATCAACTCAGTCATGATCAACAACTAACACAAAATATAGTTTTTAAATTCCAAGTAACTTTAATAGTGGTCTCGTGAGGTAAAACTAAGTAGGGGCGGAGCTGAAGTTGTAACTTGAAAAATTTTTTAATCCTTTTTAACAGTTCAACAAGTACTGACTTACCTAAGGGCTATAATTCTGAATTATGGGAGAAATGAGAAATTTAGAAGTCTTGAGAACAGTTATTCATCTAAACCTTCTACCCCTGAATAATCTTTGAGATAAGAAGTAGAGCGAGCCCCTTTCTCCAGCCTTCCTCATACACGCCTTGACATGTCCACAGCCACCAGAAATTCCGTCACCTAGAATCACGTGTTGCACAAGAGCCTTGGAGGGCCTGTTCTTTTCTCTGAGACTTTGCTTGTGGCTTATGGTCTAGATTTCCAGCCTGTTTGTGCTGGAGTGTATGCTGACTGCCTCATGGATTCTTCCCCTGGACCTCCAACTCCTTTAAATACCAAACCAAACCCCCAGGTGCCTGGAAAGAATTGGCATGTTTGTCAGAGAACGGCAGCCAAGAGGCTTCTCAACAACCTCACCGAGGCACATCTTCAGATCTTTCTTCCGAGGTGCCGCTGAACTCCGGACCTGTGTGTTTGAACAATCTGTGTTCACTGTGAGAATTAAAGAGGATTCTCAGTAAGTGGCCTGGCGTCTTGCAGACAATGAAGGAACAGAAAACAGTATTCATTACTGTATTTCTTGTTGACATTTCAGATACACCCACCTGGTGGCACCTTACTAAGACCTAAAGTTCATGATGAATGTGAAATAAACATAGGTTATTCTGGTCATTTCTCTCAATACCTCTCAAGTGGGATTCTAAATAGTTCTGCTCTTCTAAGTAGAAAACAAAATCATGCAATTAAAAATGATGAAAACTTGAAGTATTTAAAAAAAATACTCCAAGACGATAGCCTTCAATATAGATTTACAACTCAGCATCAAGAAAAAAAAAAAAACAAACCCAACACATCCTCACAACTGTATCAATAAGCAACATCCTGATAGATGAAAAGATTGATGGTATCAATGATTTTACCTTACTCCGTTCTACAACCAACAACGAAGCTGTATGTATTCATGAAATCAAGACATGCTGCACTGGGAAAATCTGCTATCAAAGACATCTAAAAAGTGCTGAAGGACAAGAGTTTAAAGACTAAGGTGTGACTGAACTAAACTACAGTATTTTCAACTGCTTCCAGGAATACATTTGAAAGTTGGACAATGCATACGGGTGATCAAAGAAGAATCAATGTCTTTGAACTGAGGTGTTAGAGAAGAGTACTAAATATCCCATGGACTGCCAAAAGAACAAACAGATCTTGGAGAAGTGCAACCAGGGTGTTCCTTAGTGTTAAGGAAGGTGGTCTCACACACTTGCAGAATGTTGTCAAGAGATACTAGTCCTTGGAAAAAGAGATGCTTGAAAAAGTGTAAGGTCATCGAAAGAGGGAAAGACCCTAAATGAGATCATTAAAACAGTGACTGCAACAATGGGCTTGAGCATGGGATTTTGTAGGGCTAGCATAGGAAAAAAGACAAGGTTTCAATTTGTTATTTATAAGGTTGCTACGAGTTGTTACAGTCACCTCAACAGCACAAGACAACACTGTAGCATTAAGGATGTGCCACATCCTTGAAGTACTTATTAGTTCATTCTGCTCCAGATGAACAGCCAGATCCCTGGAACCTAGCACTAGTCCCAAGGTCAACAGTGAACACATGAATTCAGAAGACTCTCTCTAGTAATTATTCCTACAAACTGATAGTGATTCTCAACAAAGGATGCACGTTAGCAGCTCTTGGGTCCCTTCTAAAATGTAACTAGGCCAGGTTCCCACCCTCCTAGTGATTCTCAGTTGTTACGGGACAAGGTGGGGTTCAAGCCAGAAACATCTGATGTGTAGGCAGAAGCATGCTGCCCAGGTACTGACTTCGTTGATCTCAGGAGGATATCTGACATACTTGCATCCCCTGCTCTATTTTATCTTGTATTTTCCAAGGTTCACCATCTCCTTTTCTTTCTCAGAAAGGGAAGTACTCTGATCTTCACCTCTCCAAATCTCTTCCTTGTCCTTTCATCAGTAAGCATCTTACTTTAAAAAGACTTTATTAGTTCCGTCTTCTCCTTGAATTCGAGATCAATATCACAGAACAAAAATCCAATGTGCTTCTTCTCTGTAAATCCAACACGCAACACAGCCATACAGGGCAGGCACTCAGAGAAGACTGTTTACATCTGATTTCATCACTTCCACCCTTGGAAAACAGACAGTGCCCCAATACCTGTCCAGGTGTTATTTGAAGCTTGCCCACTCCCCAGTGGTGGGCCCTAACACATAACATTCACCAATGCGTGAATTACACAGACTCTGGAACGGCCTTATTTTATCGCTGCACTTCCAAA
The DNA here is from genome assembly GCF_000299155.1 of Elephantulus edwardii. Classification (NCBI taxonomy): domain Eukaryota; kingdom Metazoa; phylum Chordata; class Mammalia; order Macroscelidea; family Macroscelididae; genus Elephantulus; species Elephantulus edwardii. Next base: position 492,142 of record NW_006400166.1, read on the forward strand.
ATGTCGAGTTTTACCAAAGCCACAAACTAGAGACCAGTTATCTCCATTGTCCCCAGAACCTACAGCGAGCTTCTACGATCCAGTGCCTCTTAAAACAAATTGAGTTTAACAAATTACCTAGGCTACAAGTGGGTGGGAGAGGAAGTCTCGTGTATCACAGAGTAAAATTAATAGCATTTAAACACATCAGCTTTATCCCAGTACTGAGTTGGGGTAGAGACCCGGGCAACTTGCAAACACACAGCAAGAAGGGCCCTCTCCACCCCGTACTTTCACCGTAGATGGGCTTGAAAAACAAGTCTGCTCTCCCCATTTCCGCGATCGGGGCACACGAATTTCTGTACAAAGGACTGATGATCCTGGCGGAGGTCACCCTGAGCTTCAAGGCACACAGGGCCAAGGTGGTGTGTGCGGCGTGGACCGGGTGTGATGAGCGACACTAGGAGCGAGAAGCCCGCGGAGAACGCGCATGGTATCCACCTGCTGGTCCTGCCGCTGCCTCAGATGCACGCCTGCCACGGTGGCTGCAGTCAGCAGGATCGACAGTCCCAGAACAGCCTTGGCGCTCCGCGACATGCCTACGCCAGCACCGCGCGTCTACCAGCGCCGGAAGTACCCGCAGCGCCCCACGCGTCACCGCCGGGGCCAGGCGCGACTGCTCGAGCCCAGAGCCCGCCGGCGTCAGGCGCGAGCAGTCGAGAGCCGAGCGCTGCCAAAGCGCGACTTCCGGAATCAGCGGGGTGGGCGCGCTCGACTTCCGGGAGGCATTCTAAGGTCTGGACATCACTGTAGTTCTGCTGAATGCAGCGGTGTCGGGACACTCCACTACTCCCTGTAGGGTCACCCTCATCATGGGGAAGTCTCAGGATGGAGCCTAGACCCTAGCCCTTCGGCGAGAGTACGGGGCTGGGCCCACCGGGGCGCCTGCTGCCCTTCTCCCATCCCTTGGCTTCTTTCTGAGCGTTGGACTGACTCCGATTCTTTGCTGCGTACGGGTTGTCACGTAAATGTCACTTGGTTTCTTTGGCAGGAGAGGTGCGACAAGAAGATCAGTTGCTTTATTTGGCAGCTCCAAAAGGTCGAGGTGGAAGTCTCTGTGGGGTGTTTGTTTCAGGACCTAGAATTAAACGTAGATAGCCACCTGTACTCATCTTGCAGTCACCTGTTCTCATCTTGCATTTGTGGTGTGTGTGGTCAGGCTCTGGTTTGCTATCTCACCTTATGTAAAGCGCTGGGTCATGAGTAAGGAGCTCTGCTGGTGCAGAGTTCAAGCATTGCGCGTTTAACAAAAAAAACAACAAAAAAAGCAGTCACTCTACAGAAGGAAGGCAGTCAGCTTCCTTAAAAATCATGCATGAACAATAGAATACTATGCTGCATTGAAAAACAAGGAACTCATGCGATATTATTCAAAATGGATGACCCTGGAGGACATTATGCTGAGTGAAGTATCTCAGTCACAAAGGGACAAATGCTATATGGTGCCACTGTTGTAGAATGAGGCTGGCATTGGGGTGGGGGTAAGACTGAGAAAAACTGGATGAAATATGTTTACGGCATTGAAGTCTATGGGGGAGAGAATAGTCTAAAAGTATTATATTTTAGGGCATTATTTTTATCGTAGGAGTATGCAATGAGGGTTGCAGAGTGGATTATATTTGGGGGTAGGGGGTGGAGTTTGGGGAGGTGCGGGGGGGATTGTGTACCAATGAGGGAGTTTTTCTTTTGCTTTTCAAGGAGAGGAGCAAATGGGGGGGAGGGGGGTACAACAATGAATGAATGGAATCCCAAAATCTCTGTAGATGTTCATTGAAATGAAAAATAAACAACCTAAATTAAAAAAAAATAAATAAAAACACGCATGAGAGTGCAACAATGAATGAATGAAAACCCCAAATCTCTGTAAATGTTCATTCAAACTAATAAAATTTAATAATAATTAAAAAAAAATCATGCATGAGGGCTGCCGCTGCCGAATCTGAGCGAGTGGAGCCGCCATGGAGATCATGGCGAGCCCAGGGAAAGACAATTTTAGAATGAAGAGCTGTAAGAACAATGCCCTAAACCCTGAGGAAATGAGGCGAAGAAGAGGGGAAGAGGGCATTCAGCTCCGGAAGCAGAAGCGAGAGCAACAACTTTTTAAACGGAGAAATGTTGAACTGATTAATGAAGAAGCCGCTATGTTCGACAGTCTCCTTATGGACTCCTACGTGAGCTCTACCACTGGGGAGGGTGTGATTACAAGAGAGATGGTGAAGATGCTTTTTTCTGATGATTCTGACCTGCAATTAGCAACCACACAGACATTCCGGAAATTTCTTTCCAAAGAACCTAGTCCCCCAATAGATAAGTGATCAACACTTCAGGAGTGGTGGATAAGTTTGAGGAGTTTCTGAAGAGGAATGGGAATTGTACATTACAGTTTGAAGCTGCCTGGGCCCTAACGAGCATTGCCTGTGGTACCTATCAATAGACCAAAATTGTGATTGATGCCGGGGCTGTCCCCATTTTCATAGAACTGCTTAACTCAGACTTTGAGGATGTGCAGGAACAGGCAATCTGAGCACTGGGAAACATAGCTGGAGACAGCTCCATTTGCCGAGATTACGTCTTGAACTGCTCTATCCTTAATCCTTTGCTCACACTTCTTACCAAGTCCACACGACTGACAATGACACGGAATGCTGTCTGGACTCTATCAAACCTCTGCCGGGGGAAGAATCCACCCCCAGATTTTCCAAAGGTCTCTCCTTGTTTGCCCGTGCTGCCTTTGCCTACTCTTCAGCAGTGACTCAGACTTGCTGTCAGATGCTTGCTGGCCCTCTCTTATCTGCCTGATGGCCCCAATGAGAAGATTCAAGCAGTCATAGACTCTGGAGTTTGCCGGAGATTGGGAGAGCTTCTGATGCATAACGATTACAAAGTGGCTTTTCCTGCTCTGCGGGCTGTTGGTAACATTGTCACTGGAGATGACATCCAGACCCAGGTCATTCTTAATTGTTTCACCCTCCCTTGCCACCTTCACTTGCTGAGCAGTCCCAAGGAATCAATCTGGAAGGAAGCTTGCTGGACCATTTCAAACATCTCTGCTGGCAACAGGGCTCAAATACAGGCTGTCATAGATACAAATATCTTCCCTGTGTTGATTGAAATCCTTCAGAAAGCAGAGTTCCATACAAGGAAAGAAGCAACTTGGTTCATCACTAATGCCACATCAAGAGGAACACCTGAGCAGATAAGATACCTGGGCTCATTGGACTGTATCAAACCCCTATGTGACTTGCTGACTATGATGGATTAAAAAATTGTACAAGTAGCGCTCCATGGACTAGAGAACATACTTAGGCTTGGCGAGCAAGCAGGCAGGCGCAGTGGCTGTGGGGTCAACCCCTACTGTGGCCTCATTGAGGAAGCTTATGTCTTAGATAAAAATTGAGTTTCTCCATAGTCATGAGAACCAGGAAATCTACAAGAAGGCCTTTGACCTCATTGAGCACTACTTTGGTGTAGAAGATGATGACAGCAGTCTGGCTCCTCAAGTGAATGAAACGCAACAGCAGTTCATCTTTCAGCAGCCTGAGTTTCCCATGGAGGGCTTCCAGCTATAAGGTCTGCCTCCGAGGAGGGGAGGGGATGGGAAGCACCACCAGCCAGCGGAAAAGCAGCCCTCTGGTGTGCGGAGGGAACCATCGCACCACCATCAGCTACCACACACCTCTGCTGCCCTGGAGACTGTGCTCTTGACCTGCTCCACCCTCTTCCCTAGAGGGACCACCCTCTGGACAGAACCATCTGAGGCTCACATTTGGGTTTTGTGACGAGAAGGGATATGTTGGGTTTTCCCTCTTTACACTATATTTTGGCAGCATACATGTCTTTAATCCAGGAGCCCAGGGGTAGACAAAGGAGGGCGGAGGTAATTTTTGCACCTTTTTTTAAAAACAAAAACTAACACACCTTTTTCCACCCTTTTGTGGTGACTTCCTTCCCTTTTATTTTTCTTCATCCTTCCCAGTCCTCTGCCCTGATGTGTGTAACTCTTATCTTGGGTTACTTGAGCAGATGGAATATTCACCAGAGGTAGGGGGTGGGAGGGGAGGGAAGAAATCCAAAACAAAAGTGTTCTTGCTTTGACAGAATATTAATCTTATATGCTTGGATTGTGTTATTTAATTTTTTCTTTTGCACATTTTTCTTGTATTAAGGTTGCTCTTCCCAAGAGCCATGAGTCCCTGGTTTTAGGAATCCCTGCTGTCAGCATTGTCTGGGACTAGAGAGTGAGGATGAGACCACCGTGAGGCAAAGGTTCTTTCTTCCCTCTGACTCTTGTGCCCAGACAGTTTGGGAGAATCCCCTCACTCTCTTGGGGCAGATACACCAGTGGGAGTGGAGGGGAGGAGCACAGGCCATCAGATGGGGCTTCCCATGTGTTGCTACTGATCCCGTGTTTCCTACCCACCTTCTCAATGGTGCAACCCAACTTCATTTGTTTACTTGAAAATTCCCTCCGGAGTTGAATGAGCCTCTGAGGTGACTATATTTTCCCTAAGGATGAGATGGGAGGCTTTAGTCCCTCCTTTCTCCTGAGGAGAAGATGGTCCTTACTGGTATGACCCAGAAATTTCAGAAGAGGTCAGATTTAGAGTGTAATGTATAGCCAGGGATCCATCTCTACCTTTGTCCCTTCTTCCTGTTGCATAGTTGGATCATGTATATTTTACTTCCAAAATAGAGAATGCCAAAAAGTTCTGTACTTTTTTATATTCTATATATTAGGTAGGTCATTCTAATTGGTCTCTTGAGGAAATAATGATCTGATGTAAGTAGGAAGATACTGTGAGGAAGACTAAAAAGAGATGTAGAAGCCTGAGGTTGGTATTTTCCCTCTCTACTTGTATTCTGGGCTATCACCTGGGACCAGCCCTGAGCTCTGAAACATTTATATAGCAGGACAACATGAACTCATTGTCCTAGTATCTGATGAGAGCAAGGATGCCCTAGGGTCTGTTAAGTCCTCACTGCTGAGCATCCTGCTTAAGTCAGGAAACACAGAAAGCAGTCTGCCTTCTCTGAGTCCATCTCAAAGATCCCTGTCCACATGAGTTAACACACATCGTTGCCTCTTCTATTTTCGCGGAGACTTAAAGCAACTTGAGTATTTTTGTGAAAGCTATTGGTATCTTCCTGTTTGGGGTTCTGGTACCTGATTTGGGTCATGCCCTTCCTTATGATAATTATAATTCAAATGCCTTTTCCTTTTTTAAATTAGTGCAGTACCTCAGTGACTTCCCTATACCTCTGGGTGGATTACATATGATAAAGCCCAGTTGTCTGGGATCAGGGTAAAGAAAATTGTCAGCTAAGTAAAGACCAAGGGTGGAGCTGCTAAAGGCACAGTGTGCCCCCTCTGCCCATCCTACTATGGTCAATCAGGGAGATACTCTGTTTCAAGCTGACTATTCCTTTCCCCAAAACAGTGTCATTCTTGCTCCCATTCCTATACATCCCATTCTGGCTCAAGTGAAATCCTTGCCCCTTTGCTTACAAGTCTAATGTTCAGGTGCTCACTGTGAGCCACTGATCTTGGATTTGCTCTTACTTTGTAGTGTTATAACCAATACAACTTGGAGCCATTTTTGGAGCAAGGTAACTTGGGACTGGCAGTTATCACAGGAAGATTATACCAGAGCCACTCTAGTGAGTCAGATTCTACTCAGCTTGTGAATGATGATTATCAATCCACTATTTTCACAAGTAGGCAAGGAAGAATGGGCCATTTTCTACTTGACCTGCTGCTTTCATTACAAAACTATTCTACAGTTTAACTGTAGTTAGTCATGGAAGTGATGAAGAGGGCTCTATTTCAGTAAAACCAAACTGGTTTAAAATTAAAACCAGCTAGCAGATTGAACTCAATTTCTGTATTCTCCTGTCTCCTTGCCTTTCCATTACACCCTAGAGTTATTCTTGTCCTAGGCTAAACAGAAGAGATGAAAGCCTTGTGATACTTCCTTCTTTATCCCAGGCTCCTCTTTGAGGGCCCCATCTCATTTGTTCAGGCCTCTTCCTCCCCTAGACTCACTCTACTTGGTATCATTTTATTCCTTGTAATTCATCACATCAACAAGGCAAAGAACAAGAACCATATGGTCCTATCAATTGATGCAGAAAAAGCCTTTGATAAAATCCAAC
>NW_006400166.1:501878-511802 GCF_000299155.1 Elephantulus edwardii
TGGTCCAAGTATAGGTTTCGCATTAGCACAATTAAATGTTCTGGGATTCCCATTCTTCTCAGAGTCAGCCACAGTTTGTTATGATCCACACAGTCGAATGCCTTTGCATAATCAATGAAACACAGACATTAAGTAAGAGTCTTATTTTCCAGGTCCCTGCAGGCACACGAGCTTAGGGAGAACAGACTGGCTGGGGAATTTGAAATTGACAGCCTCCTTGTTTCCTTGGCAGTCTGGAAGAGAAGTAGAAGTCTCAGGGCAGTGAACCATAGGAAATACTCATAATCAGTGGCAACATAGACCAGGCCAGACTCCCTCAGGTGTGCATGAGTATCACACTAAAAAACTGCTCACACTAGATTTCTTCCACATCTATTTTAAGATTGCATGTTCTAGACCAACCTTATCCAGTATTTTATTTTTTCTCCTGTGTCTTACATTTTGGATTCTTTTGTCAAGCCAAAAAGTTAAAAATTTGGCCCTACCAGGAATCAATATGGTGGACACTAATTGCTCTTTGGCCAAAGCTTTCGTGATTCAGTATCCCATTGTCTAGTCCTAACTGTAGCCCCCAAACCATGGCAAGAGAGGAAACTGAGGTTAAGACTAGGCAATTCTTTGTATTAAAGCTCTTCTTTTTCCTGCTGCATTTTGCATTGGACCTGAACTAAGTGCAGAATCAAAACTGGGTGTGAGGATTAGGGAAAAAATAGCATTAAACTTGGGGCCCAGCTACCCTAGGAGAGAGGTTTGTATAGTGTGCTGTGAAGATCTTCAGTGGGCTTAGACCTACTGGGCCTGCCTGTCTTTTAAGGACATTAGCACTTTCCTGAATCTCTCTGTTGAAAGCTAGCCTAGCTCCCATAAAGAGTTAAGATTTTTAACCTGTAGACTAAAAACTGTTCTAGAGGACAGAAAGAGGAAACTGCCTGTCATGCCCTTGGGCAGTAAAGGAAGGCATACCTCACAGACCCCAGGCCAGGGAGGAATATCCTTAGCACTCTCAGGCCCTGGTGTTTAGTATTGACATCTTTATCCAGTTTTTGTGGAAACTTCCTTTGATTGGATCACTTGGAGAAAGAAGAAGAGGTCTAGAACTCAACCATCCAACTAGCAGATAATCCCCCAAAACAGACTGGGTTCCCCGGTACGGACTCTAGGAAGATTAATCCAGCCCTTTTCCTCCTCGCTGGTATTTGTTTCAGAATTTGTTTTTATTTTCCAAAAACTATAAACTCTGGCTATTTTCCATATTCTCAGGGCCCCTGGGTAGACAGTCACAGCTTAATAATTTCAGAATAGACATAAGCCAAGAAAACCATGGCATTGAGTATACTGAGTCTAGACAAATGGTATTTATTTACACATCCAAATTTGAAGAGAAATGTATTTCTTTAGGTTTCAACACTGTAATAATAGATATAAAGCAAAAATAAAAACCTGTTGCAAAGTAAAAAAAAAATCATACATGAGGAAATTGCTCATCTTTCTTCCTTGGAACCATTGGTGGATTGAAACCATCATAAAGGAGCAGCACAACACCATACAGATGAGGCTGCCAGAACTTAATTGAATATAGCTTTGATTCCCTGACAGATGCTGCCATGAGGGTTAATTATAGACCCAATTAAAAATGAAAATATTTAAAACCTCAATCCTTTCTCCATTTAACATGGTGTTGCTTGTTGGTTCAGTTGTGAAGACTTTTGTTTATTTTAGGGTGTGACACACACTGAATATTAGTCATTGCTCTTCAGTAAGTGCCTAAAAGTCCTCTTCAGCAAGTAAGGTTGTATCATCTGCAGAACGTTAATGCTAAATATTATTGCAGGATGTTAATATTATATATCCCTCATTTGGTTACATTTTTTTTACAATTTATTAATATTCATTCTGTTCTACATATTTTGTATCCAGTAATCTTGTTTCCCTATCCTCTTACCCTTTCATATCTCTAGAGTAGCAGTTGAACACTTGGTCTTATACTGTTAGTATCTTTAAGGGTGTGCAGTAGTCTGCCATAATACCCTTAGTTTTATGAGTTTATCCATTATTTAGGTCATAAATCTATTATGACTATGTTGTTGTGTGCCATCAAGTCAGAATTGACCCATAGCTTATCTCCAGTGGGTTTTCAGAGACAGTAAATCAGATGAGATTGTCCATCCTTCTCCCAAGGAGCACATTTGAACTGTATGTCTTTGGGATTGCAGTGCAGCTGAGTACCACTAGGCCACTAGAGCTCCCTATTATACCAATGAGGTAATATATTAAATTTTAAAGGGATAGTTTAAAGTTTACGGATTCTCTCAAAAAGGTAGTAGAATTTGTGTGGACTCAAGCGCAGTAATCTAGACTTTCTAATAATTTGAAATTTGTTCTCTAATTTTCTCTTTTATCAGGATCCACCTGATAAAAGACCTTTATAAAGAAAACCATTAAACACTACACAACAGTTGTTGTGTCCTGTCAAGTTAGAACAGACCCATAATTGATCCTCCAGTGGATTTTCAGAGGCAGTTAATTGCAAGGTAGGAGATTGCCCATCCTTCTCCCATAGAACTGCTGGCAGATTGGAACTACATGCTTTTGGGATAGCAGTGCAACTTCTTGCCACTAGGCCATAAGAACTCACTGTGAGAAACAGTAAGAGAGCTAAATAAATGGAAAATGTTCCCTATTCATGGATAGAAAGACCCCAATACAGTGAAAATGACAATTCTACCAAAATTAACCAACATGTTTGACACAATCCCAATACAGATACCAAACACCTTTTGTCAAAGAGATAGAAATGGAAATTGGTGGTAATAAATAAGCAAAACACTTCTGAAAAACAAAAAGTGAGAGACACAGCACTCCCTGGTCTCAAAACCTACTATACAGCTGTAATAACCAAAACAGCATGGTACTGATACAGTGACAGGCACATAGACCAGTGGAACAGAACTGAGAACCAAAAGAAAAAAATGAACCCATCTTCAGTCAACTAGTATATAACAAGGAAATAAAATCCATCAAATGGGGAAATAACAGTCTTTACAACAAGTTGTATTGTGTACCGTAGATTTTGGAACTGATCCATAGTTGACCTTCCAGCAGGTTTCTGAGGCAGTAAATTGCATGGGAGGAGATCACCCATCTTTCTCCCACATTCAACAAATAGTACTGACAAAACTCAACTGCTACTAACAGAGAGCTGAAGCAGGATCCAAATATCATACCATACACAAAAATCAGAGACCTAGAGGTGAAGCCCAAAATAATAAAGATTATGAGACAAAATAGGAGTAAACTTAGAAGCCCTAAACTATGGTATAAATAGGCTGGTAAATACAGCCAGAAATGTACCGGGAGAAAATAACATTGACCAATGAGATATTTTAAAGATTAAGTGCTTGTATGCATCAATATTCCTGGCATAGACTGGTGGGTGCATCCAAGGCTGCATCTGTTAATGGAAACAAGTCAATTGATAACAAGTCCCATCGATTCCTGGGGCTGTATTCTTTGCCAGTGCCTTCAATGAAGCTTCCACTTCCTCTTTCATCAGCATTGGCTCCTGTTCATATGGTACTTCTTGAAATTTGTCAATGTCAGAAAATTCTTTCTGGTACAGACAATGTGTATTCTCTTGATGCTTTCTGGGTCATTCAATATATTGCCCACAGCATCTTTCAATATTGCAACAGGAGACTTACATTTGTTTTTCAGTTTTTTAAGCTTGAGAAATGCAGAGCGAGTTCTTTCCTTTTTATTCTCAATTCCAGCTCTCTGTACATTCCGCTGTAATATTTTGCCTTGTCCTCCCAAGCTTCCCTTTGAAACAGTTTGTTCAGATCTTTCACTTCGACCTGTTTTCCTTTAGACTTGGCTTCTCAATGCTCCAGTGTAATTTTTAGAGTCTCTTCTGACATACATTTCAGTTTTTTCTTTCTCCTCTGACTTTGTAATGACACTTTGGGGTTTTTCCATGGCTGATATCTTTGATATCACCCCACAATTCTATCATTGGTGTTCAATGCCTCAAACCTATTCTTAAGATGATCATGAAATTCCAATGGAATGGATTCAAGATCATATCTTGGTTCACATGGACCTATTTTAATTTCACTTGGCCTCAATTTGAACGTGCATGTAAGTAATTGATGATCTAACCCACACAGTATGGTCCTGGCCTAATTTTGACTGCTGATATTGAACTTCTCCAATGTTTTCTTCCACAAATGTAGTCAGTCTGATTCCTATGCAGCCCACTGGGTGAAATCCACATTTGAAGTCATCTTTTGTGTCTTTTAGAAAATATTTGCAATTAATAAATCATTGTAAATACTACAAAATTCAATCATTCTATTTCCAGCCTCATTTCTATCACCAAGCCCATATTTTCTTTTCCCCCAAAGTTGATAACCTCATCCAACATTTATTGAATGTGATCTCTTGCAAATGTTGTCAGCAATCTCAAGACACTCACTCACCACACATTCTGATAACTCTCTTGACACCTCTTTAGAAGAAGCAGGAATAGGACCTCCCCCAAACTTTGGGGGGTCAGAAGAGAGATGAGGGGAAGATGGAGAGAAAAGAGGATGGAGGGGCAGAGTGCATGGTGGATGCAGTCAAGACGATCAAAAAGGAAGGTAGCAGAGCCAGTGGGAAAAGTTAAGATGCTCAGGCCAAACACACATGCACACGCACAAACACACACAGAGGCAAAGACCAGAGGCATCAACCTCCACCTCATGCATCTTCACAAGGGACTCTGGGAAGTACCACGCATTCAGAAGACATTTCATTCCTTGTCATGAAGTGTCGGCTGTGTAAGGTAAAAAGGGCACAAAGAACCAGATGAAGTGAAACAAAAGAGTTTATTATCAGCTCTCAGGCAGGTTTGCTGTCTTCGGCCAGAGAGAGGCAGAGGAAGGCAGTAAAGTCACACATGAGGAAGCTACAGGCCAAATTTTATAGGTAGGGGCTGGGGGTAAAGTGGTCAGCTCGGTGGTCAGCTCTCTGTGGAGGATGCGGATTGAATGCCCTCTGTTAGTTCTCAAATATGGAGCTGCTCAGTTCCTTTAAATAGATTGTGTCATGGCTGACTGTTGAGCAGGATGTGGCTAGTGGTCATGGTCTCTTCTGATTGTCTGTCACCATATGACACTAGGCTGATTGGAATGTCTCCTTATGACACCAGGCTGCTTGAAATGTCTCCCATAAGGTGCAATTAGTGTGGAATGTTCATAGCTCCCAGGTGGCCTTTCATTCCAGCCTTTTTGGTTGTATAGGTGCAACATAGTCTTTTTTGGCTACTTCCTGCTGAACAAGGGCAGTGAATGGGGCTGGCTAGTGGACTGGGAGGAGGTTCACTTGGGAGCTGGGAATATGGGTGGAGCAGCATTTAGTTTACTGCAACTTGGGTGATTTCCTGGATGCAGTTCTGTAAAAACTTAAAAAAAAACCCAGGGAGCAACAATTAATGCTGAGCAGGCTATTAAAAGCAGACCAAGAACTGGGGCTAGCCAGGTAAATAATGGAGCCTGCCACCACCCCTGTTGTGTATTAGTTGAGTTTGTGTGAAAGTATCAAAGTTTTTCTCCACTACTCCATTTTCATTGATATAATAACAGCATTGTTCATTAAGAAAAATCTGGGTGCTACTTTATAGGCTGTGAGCAAGTCCAGAGCTTGTCTGTTCTTTAACATTACCTGAGCAAGAGAAGTGATTTGTCACTTTAAGGAAGCCAAAGAATTGGCAGAGGCATCTATGGCTATTTGTAGCTGTTTTAAATCTGCTGAAGTAACTAGGGAGTGACCTAGGCCACCACTATGTGCACCTGTAGCAACAAGAGAAGATGCTAAGGAAATTCCTACTAGTACAGAGAGGAAAATTGCTCTTTTAGAGCAGTAACTGTGAGGAGGGTTAAGGAAGACTGAAATTTCTTCATGTCCATACATCATGAGTTGAGACACTAATATGGTTGGAACACAAGAGAGTGGAGATGAGGGATTAATATGTTTTAAAAGAGTGAAGTTGCACCAGAAAAATCCTCTGGGATAGACATATACTGAGTTTGACACAGTTGTGGTAATATTTCAGGTGCCTGAGGAAAAAGAGGAGGAAGGTATAGCAATGAACATAGTTGGTATCTGCATTGGGATGTAACAGGAACAGAGGGTATGCGGTTTCCTGGAGAAAGAATTATGGTACAATTAAAGACTTAAGGGAGAGGAACTGCCAGGACTGAGGAGTTGTATAAGTAGGCACAAACAAAGCAGTTAGTGATATCCGTTGTACCTGTATGATTAAGTAGAAAGGCTTCCTGGCGGATTAAGGGTAGCCAAGAGAAAGGTTGGCTGGCTTGTGGGTTTAAGGTTGATTGGAGTGAAGAGTCATGTTGAGAGATATCACTTGAAAGGTTAGCTAGTTGTTCGGCAATGTCACTGCCTGGTGGGGCTACTTGAGTGTAAGTTCTCCAGATTTTTAGAGTAGCTACAGGGTGCAAGTCACTCTGTGTTTTGTACAGTTTGCCCTCCACTTCTTTAGCCCACTTGGGATCCCAGGGGTCAAAGATGTTTATGAGGCGCTGATCTTGGACAATCTGATAAGACTGGGAGAGTTGGAGTGTTGCAAGGGGAGTTAGTGGGAATAAGGAGGCCTTGGCTGAGAAGCCGGGAAATGATAGGAAGCAAGCCGTGTCTATGAGTAACTGAGATTGGAAATTGGGATCAAGAAGTGAATAGCATGGGGTCTTTTAGACAGATACGAACAGGCTTGAGGTGAGAGGCAACTCAGGCTTTGAATTATACCATATAATTGGGTCTACTTCAAAAAGACGAAGGGGCAGCTTGCTATCCTGGGAACTGGACAGGTGAGAGATGAAAAGTATGAAGGTGATGTTTGCAGAAGGAGGTGAGATTTGGGGAGTAGAAATGGTTGCTTGGCGTGATTGTAAGATGTCTCGACCTAACAGGGGAACAGGACAGGAAGGAATAGTTAGGAAGGAGTTTGTGAAAGGCATTTTGTCAAGTATACAGGGCAAAGAAGTTGTTCAATATGGGAAGGTAGGTTTGCCATCAATCACCATAACTGCAACGTAGGAAGGAGTAGTAGTACCTGAGAAGGTGGAGAGGACAGATAAGGTAGCCCCTGGGTCTGTTAAAAAGGCTCTAGACTTGCATGCTACTGCAATGGTTACCTGAGGCTTGGCAGGGGTGATAGGGGTCCCAAAGGGCGGGCTTTGTAAATCTTCATCTGTGAGACCCAGGAGTTCTGGGGGTGGGGTGGGTGAGAACTGCCTCATAGGTGGACAGTAGCTCGTTGCAACTATGCATAGCAAGTGACTGAACCACAGTTGGGCCTGTGTTTTTGCAGGCTGGGCACAGCTTGGTTGGCTTTCTTGGCTGTGGGCATATCCTGGCCTAGTGGCCATCCAGGCCACACATGAAGCAGGCGCCAGATGGGGTGGTGTTGTGCCCAGAACCCTTCTTACCCTGTTGCACTGGCCAAAGGGCCGCCACTATGGCCTAGGTTTGGAGTGCCACCTGCTGGTGCATGTGGGCCTGTTTGGCCACTTAAGCCCCATCCTCCCTGGAATTAAAAACACTAAAAGCCATATTTACCAGGTTGCCAATTGGGATCAGAGTTTCTTTTGAATGTTTGGAGGTGACTAGGTGATAAAATGAGTAGCTAGAACTGTGGAACCTAGAGCAGTGGAGGGATCTAAGTGGGTATATTGCCTTAAGATTTCAGTTAAGTGATTTAGAAAGACAGCTGGGTTCTCTTCAGGGCCCTGTGTGATTTCCTGGAGTTTATAGTTACAATTAATAACTTTCTGGGCAGTGCTTTGCATGCCCACTAAGAGACACTGGATCATGCGGTTTCACCAGCATGTGCCATCTTGGTCTTGTGATTATTCCAGTAGGCTCAACGTCTAGGATAGCAGCAGCACCAACTGGCATTGTCTGGTCAGTGCGATGTACCTGATCTGTGTGTGCATGAGCAACTGTTAGAATACAGTCCTTTGTGACAGTGCAACAGTGACAGTGGAAGTGGAATGACATGGAGATCATGCCAGGTTAGATCATAAACTTGAATCAGATAGCAAAACTCTTTGTAATATTGGATGAGGTTTGCAGAGAAGAATCCGAGGCATTTTTCAATAGCAGAAAGATCAAGTAAGGGAAAAGGAACATGAACTCTAACTACTCCTTCTGCCCTGGCCACTTTACGGACAGGGCAAAGGAGGTTGGTGGCCGCAGCAGGCAAAGGCAGGCAAGGGACAGAAGTGTTGGAGCTAGGGGGAAAGGGATCATGAGAGTGTGTATGGGAGCTAGTAGGAGATGGAGGAGGTAATACTGATGAGGAAGGAACTTCTGGTTGGGGATATGGAGGAGGCAGCGAAGGAGGAGGGAGAGCAGGAGAGACAGGAGTGGTTTAAGGTGGGGAACTTATATCTTCAGGCATATCTAAAGAGGAAGAGGAAGAAGAGAGAGCTGAGGGAAGTTAAGTAGAAGGCAGAGAAGGAGGGTTTTTTCTGGCTAGAAGAACATGAACAGTAGAACAGTTTGCACACAGTTCCGGGCAAGAGCAAAGGAACTAAAAAACTTGAATATAAGGCATCTCTGAGTTTTTACTGAGATGATGGCAAAAATTGTCTAGTGCTGTGAGCAAAGTATAGTCTAAGGTGCCACCCGAGGGCCACTGAAGTCCATCATCCTATTGGTATCAGGAATTTGCTCTCCATGTCCATGTACCCATTACCTTTCTTCTTGGAGTGGATCAGATTATCTACTACTGTCACTTCAAAGAACACAGTAGATTGGGGAGTTCCCTCATTCCTGATGTCCAGATGGCCAGGGAACTCATCTTCCAACTTCTTCTTGAGTTGAAGATACTCTGACTTGTAGCCTCAAGTGTCACATTAAACAACTCAGATAGCAAGGGTCATGACTGGGGTCCAAGCAGCCACCGCTGTGGACGCCACCCTGACTACAGCAAGGACTTAGGCCAAGCCCATATTTCCCAACTACTGTTCCTTCGTCATTGTTTCCTACTTTTCCATTCTAGTCACTAATTATCATGTTGGAGGATGGTTTTCTGGCCAATGGATTGGAAGTAGTCCATATTTCTTCCTATTTCCAAGAGGGGTGATCCAACTGAAGATGTAAATTATAAAAGAATATCATTGATATCACATGCAAGCAAAATACTATTGAAGATCATTAAAAAAATGGCTGGAGGATCCGGCGGAAGATGGTGGAGGTGGAGAGCACAGTGTGAAGAGTCAGAGGGATAGCAGCCTGTGTAGAGAGGATACCAGAGAGTACTTTACGCTCCACAGAGACTGACCATTACAGCGTGATGCGAACAGTAGAATTTTGAATCAGAACTTTTGCTAATACATTATTTTAGAAGCTTTAAAAACTGGAGCCCTGCCTGCCTGCCCTGCAGCGGTCCCGCAGTGGTCCCACCGCGGTCCCACCGCGGACCCAGCAAAAGCTGGAATCCACGAGCTGAGCTGAGCTGCATTGAGACTCACCTGAAAGGAAAAAGGTTAGTGGGGAAATCGGCTGAATTCCCTTGAGCCCACTAAAACCTGGAGGGTCTGAGGTGTGGCATGGACAATAGGAATTGAATCATAACTTTTGTTGAAACTTTTAGTATTGGAACTGTGGCAACAAAGCCGTGCGGACTCGGAAAAAAACGGAAGCCACTAGATGAGCTTCTAAGAGACTCATTTGAAAGGAGAAAACTTAGTGGGGAAATTGGCTTATTTCGCTTAAGCTCCACTAAGACCCAGTGGGTCTGTTGCATGATGTGGACAGTAGAAATTTGAATCAGAACTTATGCTGGAGTGGACTCAGAACGAGCTAATAGCCTCAGTTGCATTCCGGACCACTTTTCGGTTGCACTGCAGATCGGCAAAT
>NW_006400166.1:518242-530970 GCF_000299155.1 Elephantulus edwardii
AGAATTAAGATTGCATAGAGAAGTGTACTAGTGGTGGAGGGTGGGGGGAAGGGACGTGGGAATTGTATACTAATGAAGGAATTTTTTTTCTTTTTTCTTTCTCTCTTCAGAGGGGGAAGCAAGCTGGTGGGGAGGGGTGGGAAGGGAGAAAATTGCGGCAATGAATGAATGGAAATCCAAAACCTCTGTAAAAAAATAAAATAAAAATTAAAAAAAAAATGGCTGGAACAGTACACAGATAGGGAATTGCCAGAAGTTCAAGTGGAATTTAGAAGATGCCATGACACCAGTGATATTATTGCTAATGTCAGATGGATCCTGGCTGAAAATAAGGAATACCAGAAGAATGTTTATTTGTGTTTTATTGGCTATGCAAATGCATTTGACTGTGTGGATTATTTAAGTTGTGGCTGATACTGTGAAGAATGGGAATCCCAGATTGATTGTGCTCATTAGGAACCTATATCCGGATTATGAGGCTCTTGTGTGAATGGAGCAGGGAAGCACCCCATGGTTTGGAATTGGGAAGGGAGTGTGTCAGGGCTGTATTCTATCTCCGTACCTGTTCAATATATATGCTGAGCAAATTTCCCGACTGGACTCTATGAAGAGAAATGTGGCATCAGGATTGGAGAGAGTCTCATCAATAACCTGTGTTATGCAGATAACACAACCTTGCTTGCTGAAAGTGAGGAAAACTTGAAGCACTTGTTGCAGAAGATCAAGGAATGCAGTCTTCTGTATGGATTGCATCTCAATATAAAAAAGAAAAAGATTCTTACCGCTGGACCACCGGGCAGCATCATAATGGATGGAGAGGAGATTGAAACTGTCAACAGCTTCATCTTGCTTATATCCACAATTACCACCCTTGGTCTGAGTAGTGAGGAATAAGGAGACACGTTGCACTGGGAAAGTCTGCAGTTAGGGAGTTTTCTGAATTATTGAGGAGTAATGATGTCAGTTTGAGGTAAGGTATGTCTGATTCAGGCCATAGTCTTTCCAGGTACTAGATATGCATCCAAAGCCTGGACAATGATGAAGGATGATGAAAAAAGAATAGATACATTTGAGCTGAGGTGCTGAAGAAGAGCTCTGAGGATCCTATGGATGGCCAAGAGATTGAATAGATATGTCTTGTAGAGGTTGCATCTGGAGTGCTCTTTGGAAGCAGGAATGATGAGGCTTCACCTCACATAATTTGGACATACTACTAAGAGGTGCTTTTCCTTTGAGAGGGACATCAGTTTGGGAAGGGTGGAAGATCAGTAAAGGAGAGGAAGACCCTTAACCAGGTGGATTGACACAGTGACTGCTGCAATGTCAGTAAAGGAGAGGAAGACCCTTAACCAGGTGGATTGACACAGTGACTGCTGCAATGAGCTCTTGTGTGTCAAAAAGTGTGAGGATGGCGCAGGACAAGACAAAGTTCAGATCTTTTGTTCATAGGGTTGCTATGAGTCGTACTCGACTTGTTGGCACCTAACAACAATAACAACAACATGCATAAAAAACTTTTTCAATAGAGTGAAAAGAAAACCTTCTGACTGGAAACAAACATTTTGCAACACCATCTCAGACAATGGTCTCATACAAAAGTTTACAGAATCCTCCATGGGCTCCACAATAATCAAATCACAAAATGGGCAAAGGACATGGAAAGACTTTTTAGACAGGAAGACATTCCGATGGCCAACAGATACATGAAAAAATACTCCAAATCATTGGCAATCAGAGAGATGCAAATCAAAATCACAATGACATACCATCTCACCCAGGAACAGTGGTAAAGTTTAATAGGACGGGTAGTAATAAATGTTGGAGAGGATGTGTTGAGGTAGGAACTCTTATACAGTATTGTTGGGATTGTAAAATGGCCCAACCACTCTGCGAAGCAGTTGATCATTTCCTAAAAAAGTTGAACATAGAATTCCAGTATGACCCAGCTATTCCACTGCTGGGAACATACACCAAGGAAAATAGAAATAAGACACAAATGGAGATTTGTATACCAATGTTCATAGTAGCATTAATATCAATAGTAAGAACATGAAACAGCCCAAATGTCGATCAATAAATGAATGGATTGAGAAATTGTGGTACATTGTATATGATGGAATAATATGCAGCATTCAGAACAATGATTTCATAAAATACTAAATAATATGGAAGGGGCTACAGAGTCTTCTGCTCAGTGAACTAACTCAGTCTTATAAGGACAAATACTGCATAATTACTGTAAAAATAGTAGGATAATTAGTAAGATGTGTATAAATGTTCAAAGGTGAAAGAAGAGAGGGAGAGGTGGCCTTGGGATGGGAAGGAGGGGAAATCATGGGGTTGCAGAATTAGCAGGCAGAGGAAGGGAGTGAAGGAATTGGGATAGACCCAATGGGGACCGGAAAAGATGGTGATAGTGGGCATAGATCAATGGTGATTAATTTTATAAAGCATAGTGCATGGGAATGATTGTATGAAATGCAATGCGAATGTAGAAATGCGTGAAACACAATGTACTTGAATGAAATGCAATGTATATGGATTTTGTATGCAAATAAAAAAAGTTAAAAAATATATTTGAATGAATGTTTACAAATCATATTAGATTTTATACACATTTTATTTTATAACACTAATGCCATTGATTAATATAATTGGTTAAGTACAATGTCTAATCAGTCCTGGCTTATTTCAACTAACAGATAACAGCACTGGATGTGCTATCAGGAAATTTGGAGGACAGCTGTCTGGCTGACTGAATGGAAGAGATTTATATTTGTTCCCATTCGCAAGAAAGGTGATCCAACAGAATGTGGAAACTATCAAATAATATCATTAATATAGCATGCAAGCAAAATTCTGCTGAAGAGCATTAAAAATGGCTAAGACAGTACAAAGATAGGGAACTATTAGGAGTTCAAGCAGGATTTTAAAGAGACCATGGCACTAGGGATATCATTGCTAGCTAGTATCAGAAGGATCCTGGCTGAAAGTAAAGTATACCAAAAGAGTGTCTATTTTTGCTTTTTTGGCTATGCAAAGACATTTGACTGTGGGAAGCCGAATATAAAATTTAATATTAATAATGAACCAAATGTTATCAGGATATGAGGGAGGCTTAATACAAGCTAGAATTCACCCTGTGGCACTAAGGCATTCCCTAAAAGTCAACATTGTTTTCAGTTTGTATTTACTGAATCCCTCTCTCCTGAGATAAGCATAAAGTAAACAATAGAGAGGAACTTGGCCTTATCTGCAAAAGAGTTCCCCATGATCCCTTGTTTTTGTTTTGTATTCCTTTATGATTATCCTTCATTTACCTTATGATTCTCAATAAATACTCAGAGAGGCATGGCTTGAGGCCTTCAGTGGAGAACTGCTGGCCCCCTGTTTTTTCATGCTCTCTGTTCTAGCTCATTCCTGGCTGGCTGTCTCATTATTAATAATTATAAAAATACTTTACCCTCTGCCTGTAACATTTGACTGTCTGGATCATAACAAATAATGGCTAACATTGAAAAGAATGGGAATCCCAGAGCATTTAATTGTGCTCCTGCAAAACCTATACCTAGACCAAGAGGTTGTTGTGTGAACTGAGCAAGGGAACACTGGAATGCAAAAGTTGGGAACAGAGAAGAAGGATCAGACTTAGTGACAGAAATGAAGCTAGAGATAAAACGATTGAATTCTGCACAACCAATGATTTATTCATTGAAGATACAGTTTATAAGAAACATAAATGCAGGCTATACACATGGATTTCCCCTAGTGGTATGCAGAGGAATTAGATTGATTACATCTGTGCAAAGAATCGCTGGAGAAGCTCAGTATCAGAAGTCCTGCTCTGACTTTCTAGCCTTTGACAAAAGAAATATCTTCCTTAAAGCCACCTACCTTTATGGACTTACCAATTCAATATGTTTGGTATTTTTACTGCTGCTTCCATGAGTGTTGATTATGGATCCAGTAAAATTAAATCTTGACAACTTCAATCTTTCCTCCATCTACCCGATCTTGCTTATTGTCCCAGTTGTGAGGATTTTTGGTGTCTTAATGGCCTCTACATTGATTATCATGTTGCTTATTGTTCCAGTTGTGAGAATTTTTACTTTCTTGATGATGAGGTATAAATCCCCTATTGAAGACAGTAGTCTGATCTTTGTTAGTAAGTAAGTTGTGTTATCTGTATATCCAAATTATTGATGAGTCTTCTTCCAATTCTGATGCTGCATTCTTTTTTTTTATTGGTTTGCTTACAAAGTTTGAAAGGCCAAATCTACTCTTGAGATGGATTTTAAATTCCAATAGGTTAAACTCATGGTCATATCTTGGTTCTCAAGGACTTTTTAAAATTTTCTGCAGCTTCAACTTGAACATTCATATGAGTAATTGACCTTGTTTTGACTTCTGATGTTGAGCTTTTAAATTGAAATCCTAGTAACTCTGATTGTGCTCTTAGAGAGTAGGCAGAGATAAGAGATATGAGTAAATTTCTGGGCTTTCCAACTTAAGACAAAACATTTGTCTGACATTTTTGCTTTTCTTTCTTTCTGTTATTATTATTTTTTAATTTAAAAATGTTACTTGAGTAGAGGTTTGCAAATCATACTGATTTTTCACACAATCATTCATAGACACAATTTTATTACATTAATTGCCATTGATTAACATAATTAATTAATTACAGTGTCTGGGCTCACCAAGTTGTGCCAAGAAATCTAGGGGACAGCCATCTAGCCAATTAAATGGAAGAGATTCGTATTTGTTCTCATTCCAAAAAAAAGTGACCCAAAAGAGTGTGGAAATTATCAAACAATATCATTAATATCACATGCAAGCAAGATTCTGCTGAAAATTATTTAAGAATGACTGGAACAGCACATCAACAGGAGAACTACCAGTTGTGCAGGCTGGATTTAGAAGAGGCCATGACACTAGCAATGTTATAGCCAGTGTTAGATGGATATTGGCTGAAAGCAGAGAGTACCAGGGGAATATCAATCTGTGTTTCATTGACTAAGCAAAGACATTTGACTGTGTAAATCACAACAAACTATGGCCAACTCTGAGAAGACTGGGAACCTCAGCACCCTTGATTGTGCTTATGTGAAACCTATACTTGGACCAAGAGGCAGTCATCAGAACAGAACAAGGAAACACTGCATGGTTCGAAATGAGGAAAGATGTATGCCAGATATACATCATATTTTCCTGACTTTTCAGTCTACATGAGGAACAGATCATCCTGGATGCTGGGCTCTATGAGGAGGAAAGTGGCACCAGGGTTGGAGGAAGACTCATCGACAACCTACTTTATTGTAGATGACCCAATCTGGCTTGCTGAAACTGAATAGGTCCTGAGTCATTTTGCTGCAGAAGATCAAGGACTGCAGGATTCAATATGGATTTCATCTCAACATCAAGAAAACAAAGATTCTCACCACTGGGCCAATTGGCAGCATCATGATAAGAGACTGAGATTATTAACAGTATTAGTTTGCTTGACTCCACAATCAACACTCTTGGTACCAACAACCAAGAAATCAAAAGATGATTGCAAGGAAAATCTGCTGTCAAGGACCTCTCTAGAGTATTGAAGAGCAACAATGTTAGTCTAGAGACTAAGATGTGCCTGCCTATCAAGGCCATGGTCTTCACAATTACTTGCTATGTGTCAGAAAGCTGGACAATGATGAGGGAAGAAAGGAGAACTGATGCCTTTGAGCTGTGGTGTTGGAGAAGAGTATTGACTATACCATGGACTGCAAAGAAGATGAACAGGTTCATCCTGGAGAGGGTTAAACCAGGCTGCTCCTTGGAGGCAAGGGTTTGAAGCTTCGTCTGACATACTTTGGACATGTTGCAAGGAGGGACCAATCCTTGGAGAAGGACGTCATGCTTGGGAGGGTGAAGGGACAGCACAGGAGAGGAAGACTCTCTATGAGGTGGATTAATTGAGTGACTGAGGTAATCTGTGTAGGTGTGTCAGAGACAGTAAGATTGGCACAGGACAGAGCAGAGTTTAGGGCTGTTGTACCTATACACAACAACAACAACATATATTAACCTGGAGAAATTATGAAAGTCATACAAGTCTTCAGGTCTTTCATTCATCCAGGGTCACTATGAGCCACCTACGACTTGACAGCACTTAACAACAAAAACAACATAGCTCAGTTGGCCTAGTGGAGAGAAAGTGATGTTACCAAGCTAAAGGTGGTTGTTGTTATGTGCTGTCGAGTCTCTTGTGACTTCTATTCAACTCTTTAGTATCTTGAATTCTTCCTTGTGCTTTGGCTTCTCTGCATTCCAGTACAATTTTCAGTCTCTTCTGACATCCATTTTGGTCTTCTCTTCCTCTTCCGTCTTTGCAATGACCATTTGCACTCTTCCTGGATGATACTCTTGATAACATATACAAACATAAATTAAAATTTAAAAGCTTAAATACAAAACGACTATGAGATATCATCTCACCCCAGTCAGAATAGCAGAATTTAACAGAACAGCAAAACAGCATTTGATGATGCTGGTGAGGTTGTGGAGAAACTGGAATGCTTATTCACTGTTGGTCGGAGCATAAAATGGTGTAACCACTATGGAAGGCTGTATGGCTCTTTCTCAAAAGTTGCAAATAGAGATACCATTTGACCCAGCAATTCCACTACTGGAAATATACCCCAAAGAAACCATAACTGCCACCCAAGCAGATATATGCACACCCATGTTTATTGCTGCTTTGTTCCCAATAGCAAAAAGTTGGAAACAACCCAAGTGGCCATCAACAAACGAATGGATAGAGAAGCTCTGGTATATTCACATGACGGAATACTATGCTGTATTGAAAAACAAGGAACTCAAGCAATATTATACAAAATGGGTGACCCTGGAGGACACTATGCTGAATGAAATATCTCAGTCACAAAAAGACAAATATTGCTTACGGCCGCTGTTATAAAACGAGACTGACATCAGGGGTGAGGGAAGACTGAGAAAGAGGGGAAAAATAATGTATACTGCATTGAAACAGATGAGGGAGAGAACTGTTTAAAAGGATGTATTTTGTCATGACAAGAGTCCAGAATGAAGACTGCATAGTTGAGTGGTCTTGGGAGGGAGGGATTGTATAACAATGAAATAATTTTTATCTAACTTTTCAAAGAGAAGAGTGAATTGTGGGTAGAGGTGGGCAGGGAGAAATGTGCAATAATAGATGAATGGAAACCCTAAGTCTCTGTAAATTTTCATTAAAATTAATTAAAAAATAACTTTATTGATAACTTTTAAAAAAAGTTTAAATAATTGGTTCTGGGTTTCCCATCACATGTCAGAGGTATGACTCCTTGGAATCATTAAGGTCACACCCTGTATTCCCTGCAAGTCCCTCCCTAGGGTCACTTGCTGGTTGTGATCCACTTTCAACAGCATTCTTCCTGAGGACTAAGTCTCATGGCTGGTTTATTTGTTAAAGAGAGACCAAGTGGCTTAGATCATACTTCAAAATCTGAAGAAGTTGATTTGGGGAAGGTTGAGATCTTTGTTGTTGTTTTTAAGGAACTGTTAAATCAATTCCTATGTACAACAAAACAGAACCCTGATCCTGTGCCATCTTCATCCTCTGTTTCTCTTCATTTTGAGTCATGTCACATCAGCAAATGAAAGTCTTTCATTGGTTTGCCCCATCCATGTCATTAAGTATGCAGATGACACAACCTTGCTTGCTGAAAGGGTGGAGGACTTGAGTGAAGCACAATGTATATGAACTTTGTGATCAAACTAATATTAAAACAAACAAAAAAGTCAACTGAGAGGGGGTGTACGGAAGAAAATATGCAACAATGAATGAATGAAAAATCCACCTTTTCTGTAAACTTTCTTTAAAGTCAAAATAAAAAAATGAAAGAAAAAAACCCCCAAACTCCTCACAACTAGACCAATAAATAGGCAACCTTGTGATAAATGGAGAAAAGATTAAACTTGTCAGCAATTTCATTTTACTTAGATACACATTCCACACCTAGGATACCAGGAGTGAAGAAATCAAAAGACGTATGACCTCTCCAAAGTGCTAAATAACAATGATGTCAGTTTAAAGATTAAGGTGCACTTGATCCAAGCCATGGTCTTTTCATTGCTTTCTATGTATCTGAAACTTGGGACAATGAACAAGGATGATGGAAAAATAGCTGATGCTTTTGAGTTGTGGTGTTGGAGAAGAGTACTAAGTATACCAGGGGCTGCCAGGAGAACAAACCGATCTATCTCAGAGGACTTACAACCAAATGCTCCTTAGAGGCAAAGATAGTAAAACTTCATCTCACATACTTTGGGCATGTTGTCAGGAGTAGTCCAACCTTGAGAAAAGGACGTCATTTTAGAAAATGTGGAGGGTCAGCAAAAGAGAGACTAGCTCCCAACAAGTCACTGTAACTGTGGGCTTGATAGTGCAGAATAAATAGAACAAGATTCATACGGTTATAGGATTGCTGAGAGTCATTGACAACTCAATGGCACCTAATAACAAAACTTATGGAGGCAACTCTTCCCGTTATTTTTTTAATGCCTTCCAATCTGAATGTCTCATCTTCTGGAGCTATATCAGACAATCCCACTGCTATTCATAGGGTTTGCAGGGGCCCATTATTAGTTTAGAAGTAGATGGCTTTAACTCCATTCCAATTTGTGGTGGAGTATTAGCTTCATTTTGATTCTCCTCCCATTTTAAAATTTAAATAATATTTTAATAAAATTTTATAGAGAACTTGGATTTCCATTCATTCATTGCTGCACATTTTCCTCCCTGCCCTGCCCAGTGCGCTTTTCTTTTTGAAAAATTAAAAACTCTTTAATTGTTGTACAATTCCCCCCTCCTCCAGTCCAGTTTACTATGCATCTCTTATTCTGAACTACTGTCATGTAAATAATACTTAATCATATATTCCTTTTAAGTAGTTCTTTATCTCATCTGTTTCAATGCAGTGCACATTATCCCTTCTTTTCTTAGTTTCTCCCCAACCCTGTCAGTCCTATTCTATAATAGTGGTATTATGCAGTATTTGTCCTTTTATAACTGAGATATTTCACTCAGCATAGTGTCCTCCAGGGTCACCTATTTTGTATAATATTTCATGAGTTCCTTGTTCTTCAGTGCTCCGTTTTGATTCTTGATATAGGTTCAGACACCATTTGATTTTTTTTCCAGACAAGCATAAAGATGAGCAATTACTTGTCTGAGTGTATCCTTAGTGATTCCCCTAAGTTATAGCTCTAACCACCATGTAGCTATGTAGCAGGAATTATGGTGTTGGTAAAGAGAATTTAATAAACTGCCAAAAGAATAAATAAACCTGTCTTTGAGGAAGTGCAACTGGAGTGCTCCTTAAAGGCAAGGATAGTAAAATTCATCTCACAGATTTGGGCATGTTGTCAGAAGTGGCCAGACACTGGAAAAGGATATCATTTTTGTAAAAGTGTTATTGTTGCTGTTAAATACCTTTGAGTTGACTGTGTCTCATAGTGACTCTATGAACAACACATCTGAACCTAATCTATGCTGCCCCGTCCTCAGGCTTTCTGCTATGCTTGAGCCCACTGTAGCCATTGTGTCCATCCTCAACAGGATGGGAAACTGCAGAGTCAGTGAAAGAAAGGAAGATCCTGAGCGAGATAGATTGACACAGTGGCTATACCACGGGCTTGTGAACATGGTGGAGATTGTGGTGGATGATGCAAGATGGGACCGAATTCTGTTTTGTTGTTCATAGAGTTTCATAATTAACTAGAGGATACACAACAACAACAACGACATCCCAGAAGAATGAATCACAGACTGGTGAGCGGTTTGGCAATTTGTGTGCTAACAAGTCTTTCAGGAATTCTATCATTTCTGATTCCTGTGTTTGATAGGGTAGAGAGTGAACCCATAGGGTTGTCAGTGGCTGAGTTTTCAATGTATCTTTCTTTCAGCAGCCTCAGAGTGGAGGTGAACCACCAATATTCTCCTAAGCCACCTGGAGGTCCTGGGGCTTTGAGGCACCAGCAAAACTTTTCCGTACAGGACCAGGGAGTAAATATTTAAGGCTGTGTATATTAGTCATTTTCTACTAGTGTTGTGCAAAAAAAGCCATAAACATTACATATTTTGTGGATGTAGCTATCTATGTTTGTCCTAAGGTGGCCCTTGAAGTTTGACCATAAAATAATATAACCTGCTTCTCACCCTCCTATCTGTCTTTATATCTGTCTTAGGCACACCCTGCTTTGATTCCAAGTCCTTTTTCTTCTTTGGCTGAAACTCTCCCTCCAGATTCCTCAGCCTTTCTAGTCAACCTCATACCTTAACTGTTCCCTAGGAAGTCTGTTCTCGTTTTTTCCCCTTAAAAAATATTATTAATTTCCATGAAAATTTATGAGACTTTGGATTTCCATTCATTCATTGTTGCACTTTTCTCCCCTCCCAACAACCCTCTGCCCTAGTACACTACTCTCTTGGAAAAGTAAAGAAAAATTCTTTCATTGTTTTACAATCCCTCCCCCCAGGTCCACTCCACTATACAGCCTTCACTCTGGACACCTGTCATGACAAAAATACCTAGTAATTTTCCCTCTTAAACAGTTTTATCCCTCATCTGTTTCAATGCAGTATACATTATTGAACCCATCCTCCTCAGTCTCCTCCCAACCCCGAGGTTAGTTTTGCTTTACAACAGTGGCACTATGCAGTATTTGTCCTTTTCTGACTGAGATACTTCACTCAGCATAATGTCCTCCAGGGTCACCCATTTTGAATAATATTGCATGAGTTTCTTGTTTTTCAATGCAGCATAGTATTCCATTGTGTGACTATACCACAACTTCTCTATCTATTCATTTGCTGATGGGCACTTGGATTGTTTCCAACTCCTTGCTATTGTGAACAAAGCCACGATAAACATGGGTGTGCATGTATCTGCTTGGATGTCAGTTATGATCTCTTTGGGGTATATTCCTAGTGGTAGAATTGCTGCATCAAATGGTATCTCTATTTGCAACTTTTTGAGAAAGCACCATACCGCCTTCCACAGTGGTTGCACCATTTTACACTCCCACCAACAGTGAATAAGGGTTCCAGTTTCTCCACAACCTCGCCATCATTTGTTGCTTGCTGTTCTGTTAAATTTTGCTATTCTGACTGGGGTGAGATGGTATCTCATAGTTGTTTTGATTTGCATCTCTCTTAGAGCTAGGGATTTTGAACATTTCTTCATGTTCTTGTTAGCCATCTGAAAGTCTTCTTCAGAGAAATGGAAGCCTGTTCTCTTTACATTCAAGAAGTCTCACTTAGTAGTCAAACCTAGCAGTGCTGTGTCTCCCACAGGCATTTACAAAAATTACATAATATTTAGTGAGACATGGGCAAAGGAATGGTATTTCTATATTAACATGGTAGATAGGAGTTTGATTTGGATTCAACCCCCCCCCGTGCCCAATGTATAAATATTTTTGAGAAGTTTCTTTTTCCTTTAATTAATTGGAGGAGTTTTAAAAACTCTTTTCTTTTATTATTGATTTGCTTACAAAATTCATATACATCGTGCTTCACACTATTTTTTCATTCACGTTGTATTTCATACAATCATTCTCACACATTATGTTTTTTCGTGTGTTTTTTTCCTCCCATGCATTATGTTTTATAAAATTAATCACTATTAAACCTTGTCTATCATTACCCTGTCTTTTTGCCTGGATCCTTCTTACTTATTTCCTTCTCCTCCACCCACCAAACTGTGCAATCCTGTTCATTTTTGGACAATTCCCCCCACCCCACCTCCAGCCCATGCGCAATGCACCCTTTGTTCCAAATTTTTGTCATACATATAAGGCCCAATCATATATTCCTTTCAGACTGTTCTTCCCCTCATCTATTCTAATGCAGTATTCATTATCTATCCACTCTTTTCTCCTGTTCTCTTCAAGTCCTCATGTCTGTCCTATTTTATAACGATAGTGTTATGCAGTATTTATCTTTTTTTGTGGCTGATTGTTTTCCAGTGCTGTGTAATATTTTATTACATGAATATACCATACTTTTTCTATCCATTCACTTTTTGATGGGCACTTTAGCTGCTTCCATCTCTTTGCTATTATGAATAATTCAGCAATAAACATGGGTGTGCATACATCTATTTGATTCATGACTCCGGTTTCTTTAGGGTATAATCCTAGTAGTGGAATTGCTGGGTCAAATGGTATTTCTATATCAGACTTTTTGAGAAAGCACCAGACCACCTTCCATAGCATTTGTGCGGTTGTACCATTTTTACATCCCCACTAGCAGTGAATAAAATATCTCTCCACAGCCTCACCAGCATTTGTGATTTGCTGCCCTGTCGAACTTTGCTAGTGTTACTGCAGTGAGATGTTTTGTCATAGCTGTTTTGATTTGCATCTTTCTGATAGCTGGAGATTTTTAACATTTCTTTATGTGTTTGTTTGACATCTGAATGTCTTCTTTGGTGAAGTCTCTATTCATATCCTGTGCCCATTTTGTGATTATGTTGTTTTCCTTTTTCTTATTGAGGTGCTAGAGTATTCTGTAATTTTAGATATTAGTCCCTTATCAGACATGTTGTTGTTGTTGTTGTTATGTGCCATCGAGTCATTTGCAACTCATAGCGACCCTATGCACAACAGCCCTAAACCCTGCTCTATCCTGCGCCAACCGCACTACCTCTGACACACCCATCCCG
>NW_006400166.1:531765-533312 GCF_000299155.1 Elephantulus edwardii
GACAGGATGCATCCCTGGCGTACACCCTTCCCAATTTTGAACCATGCAGTGTTACCCTACTCTGTTCTGACTACTGCCTCTTGGTCCAAGTATAGGTTTCACATTAGCACAATTAAATGTTATCATTGTCAAATATTTTTTCCCAGTCAATGTTTCTTCTTAACCTGTTGAAGAAGTTTTGTGATGTGCATAATGATTTGATTCTTAGAAGGTCCTATTCATCTATTATATTCTCTCCTGGTTGTAGGTTTTTCATTATGCTTGGAAAGCTGTTCTGTGCTGTGGTTTAGGGCTTCAAGAATTGTCTCTATCTTTTCTCTGATGAACTTTATAGTCTTTGGTTTTGCTTCTAGGTCCCTGATCCACCTTGAGTTGTTTTTTTGTGTATAATGTGAAGTGTGGGTCTTGCTTAAGTTTTCTGAGGATGATTTTACAATTTTGGCAACACCATTTGTTAAAGAAATTGTCCTTTCCCCACACAAAGGATTTCATCTCCTTGTCAAATATCAGCTGACCAGTACGGGTTTAAGGAGTAGAGGTAGACTTTAGGGTCTCTAAAATCACTTTGTGGCTTGTTCCCATGCAAATCCTGATTTATCTCTTTGGGGCTCATATTTTTCTAGAAGTAAAGCAAGGATCAGCCTTTTCCTTATACCTGAATTCAGAGTACAGTGGCCTCATAGGAAGCTTAGGGCAGCCTGTGACATTGGACGGCAATGGCTCCTAACCACCCTAGTTCTCCCTGACCTGGTCCCCGGGCTGGAGGTCCCTGATCTCTCAGGGGCCAGAGAGGCCTGAGTGGATTTTCCTTCTGGTGTGAGCAGGAGACAACCTCCCCTGTGTCTCTGTATGGAAAAGAGCTTTGGCAGAGCAGGTAAACCTCTCCTGCTTTCTTGGAAAGGAGATCCAGAAAAAACATCTTGCTCTTTCCCGTTTTCTGTTAGGTCTGAGTTTTCATGAAGACTGGACTTAAACTAGAGAATTATCCAGCTCACTTGAAGAATCTAGAAGTGTTGAGAGTCTGGAAGGATGGAGGCAGTCTGGTTCAGGGAAGTGAACATCATATCTGGGCCTATGCTTCCATTTTGTAGCTGTCTTTGTTGGCTCCATTTTGAGACAAACTGGAAAGATACTGACAGCAAATCTTGCCTTCATCTCCTCAGTGACAAGGGGCATCTGCTTCTCTGAATGAACTACACATTATAAACTCATTGGTTTTGAGTGTGTCACATGCTGCCCCTAGACCAGATCAGAGAAAGAGCAGTTTTGATTGGCTGCTGAGAAACTTACTTGCAGAAAATGGAGAATGAAGCCCTTACTGCTGAAGATCAAAGATGATAGATAGCCTTCAACATGGGTTGCATGTCAACATCAAGATGTACTTTTTCTGAAAAAGGAGATAGATAACACTACTATAGTACTTGGAGACTTCAATACACCCCTTTCAAGAAAAGATAGAACTACCAAAAAGAATCTCAACAAAGATACTCAAGAATTAAACCACACAATTAACCAACTCGATCTTATATTTATAGGCTAATGCACCC
>NW_006400166.1:533957-543932 GCF_000299155.1 Elephantulus edwardii
GGAGAAGACACAAATAATCCAAATAAGAGATGAATCAAGCAACATCACAACAGACCCAACTAAAATTAAAAAGTTAACATTAGAATATTATGAAAAACTATATTCAAACAAATATGAAAACCTTGAGGAAATGGACAAATATTTAGAAATGCACAATCTACCTAAACTGACACAAAGCAAAATTTAACATCTCAACAGACCCATTACAAAAGAAGAAATTGAAAAGGTAATACAACAGCTTCCAACCAAGATGTACTTTTTCTGAGTAGTTCTAGTTTTTTGAGATGTTCTTAAGTACTTGATACATGTTGTAGTAGTAGCAAACAAACACATTGCTCAAACCTCTTTGTGAAAATTCATGAGATATTGGGTGTGGAGTGTTTGAGTGATCTTACCACCCCTTTGCAGGGCAGATGTGTCCATACACTGCTCCTGGAGGGGGAAAAGAGACTGAAATGCAAAAAGGCTCTAAACTAGTATTTACAGTGAAGCCAGATTAACTATTGTCCCTATATGGGTGCATTGTCTTTTACTTTTAGTATATGTCTTTGAGCGGTAGTTCTGTGGAAGAGTATTGCATATACATATCATGCACTGCTAAGAGAACAAACAAGTGAAAACAGGCTGCTCCTTGGAGGCAAGGATTTTGAAGCTCCGACTGATATATTCTGGACATGTTGCAAGGGGAGACCAGTCCTTGGAGAAGGACATCATGCTTGGGAGGTTGGAGGGACAGTGCAAGAGAGAATGACTCTTAATGATTGATTCAGTGACTGGGTTAATGAGGGTAGGTGTGCCAGAGACAATAAGATTGGCACAGGATAGAACAGGGTTTAGGGCTGCAGGCAAGTCAATGGCCCATACAACAACAATAAGTGTGTGCATATAAAGGACAATAGAGTTATAACTGAAAACTCTAGTCTTCTAGATGTTAAAGAGGTTGCCATGATATGACAGAGTGGTATTTAGAAACAAAATTTTGTAAAGTTTAAAATTTCTAGGAAAGATTGCCTTCTGAAAATTTGAACATTAGAACATTAGGGTCAGTGGAGGAGGGAGAGAAAAGGAAGGAGAAGGTGATAAGCCAGAATGTTTTTATTTGAAGGCATTTTCAGATTATAACTCTTGTTAAAGGAAACTGTGAATAATACTATCTATCTCTATCTATCATCTGTCTATCTATCTATCTATCTATCTATCTATCTATCTATCTATCATCTATCTCACCAAGTTGTGTCAAGAAATCTGGAGGACAACCACCTGGCCAGCTGACTGGAGGAGATCCGTATTTGTTCCCATTTAAAAAAAAAAAAAAGACGACCTGACAGAGTGTGAAAATTATTGTACAATATCATTAATATCACATGCAAGCAAGATCCTGCTGAAATGTATAAAACAAACGACTGGAACAGCACATCAACAAAGAATTGCCAGATGTGCAGGCTGGGTTTAGAAGAGATGATGACACCAGGGATATTATTGCCAACGTAAGATGGATCTTAGCTGAAAGCAGAAAGTAACAGAGGAATGTCTGTGTTTCATTGACTAAGCAAAGGCACTTTACTGTGTGTATCAAAACAAATTGTGGCTAACTCTGAGAAGAATGAGAATCCTAGAAAACTTGATTTGAGTTTATGTGAAACCTATACTTGGACCATTATAATACTTCGCTTGTTCTCTTGAACTGCCCCCCCTTTTAAAATAGCAATGTGAAAACTTTATTAAACAAAATAAAAATATGGAATGCCTCATGAATTAGCATGTCATCCTTGCACAAGGGCCATGCTAATCTTCTCTGTAACATTACAATTTTAGTAGATGTGCTGCCGAAGTGAGCACCTGAGCTGCCCTTTGAAATCTATTCAGTTCTTTTAATTCAGCATGTTTTCCTTTTATTTTGGTTTCTTGATGCTCCATTGACATTTTTAAAGTCTCTTCTGACATCCATTAAAATTTTTTTTTCTTTCTTCTCTTTCTGGTTTTGTAAATGACCTTTTGCTTTCTTCATGGATGATATTCTTGCTATCATCCCACAACTCATTCAATCTTCAATCGTGGTTGTTCAATGCCTCAAACTTATTTCTAAGATGATCTTGAAATTCAGATGGGGAAAATCATCTGTAGAAAACTCAAGCAAGACTCACACTTCACACCATACACGAAACCCAACTCAAGATGGACCAAAGACCTAGGAGTTAAACCAAAGACTATAAACTTCATTAGAGAAAAAGCTTGGAAGAACTTTAAAAGCCCTAGTCCATGGTGTGAACAATCTTCAAAGCACAATGAAAAACCTAAAACCGGAAAAAAAATCAATGAATGGGACCTTCTAAGAATCAAAATCTCTATGCATATTCAAAAATTTCTCCAACAGGGAAAACAAATGACACATTTTGTAAAAAGTTAAGAACTAGGAGTAAAAAATTGAAAATACCTTTTATAAGAAACAAATGCAAGGGAGCTCTGGTGGCCTAGTGGCAAGAAGCTGTACTGCAATCCCACAAGAATGTGGTTCAAATCCACCAGATGCTCTGCTGAAGAACGAGAGCAATCTCCTCTTGTACTTCAAAAGTTACAAGATAAAGTTTAAGTTGAAAAAAGAACCCTTTTCTAAAAATTACTAAGAGAAACCCCTTTATTCTTCTTGCTCTCTTCTTTTGAACTAGCCAAAGCCATTTCCTGGTGCACTATCATCCTTCAAAACAGAAGCATTCCAAACTTCCTCAAGCCCTAGCCCCTTCATTTCAAGCCTGCTCCTTACTAGCACAGGCCAAATTAGCAAACTAAGCAGGAATAAAATTGTGAGATAGAAACCTTCGACATAGTCTTAGCTTTTGCATCAGGGATAAAACCCAAGCATACTGCCCACAGGTGTGCTTGTTGGTCAGACTTGAGTCAGCCTAAGCAGTGTTCTGCAGAAGTAAAATGCTTTGCTGAGATCTTTTGTTCTGCATATTTCTGTTGTGACACCGAGCGATGTTTCTAACAGGAGGACCCAACCATGAGAGATAAACATTATCCTGGGAAAGGTGAGAATCAGTGAAAGAGAGGAAGATCCTCACAAGATGGACTGACACAGTGAATACCATGATGGACTTGAGTATTCCCAAGATGGTACGGATGGCACAAGATAGGGCAAGGTTCAGATCATTGTTCACAGGGTTGCTATGAGTCACAGATGACTTGATGGCATCTGCTAATAACAGCAATCTTTATGGAAGCAGGTTGTCAAGCTCTACTTCTACAGAACCATTGGTTTGGTTTGAACCACTAACCTTTATATTTGATCACAAACCATTAATGCCACCCACTGAACTTCATTATGTCCATAATCTAGAAGTAAATTAGTCTCCAGAGCTCCGTTTAGCATAAAACCTACCCTGTGGCACAATGTGTAAGGCCTTGGCTGCTGAGCAAAACGTCAGATGCTTTGTAGGAAGATGTGCAGTCAGCTTCCACAAAGATTTATAATGTTGAAAGCCTTGTGGGACAGTTCTCAGTTGTTCTACAGGATCTCTAGGAGTCATACTCAACCTGAAGGCAAGTCTTTTTGTTTGTTTGTTTCACAGATAGTAGTCAGTGGCTGTAGAGGAGTTATGTTCTTGGATACTACCAGAAAGGTTGGAGATTTGAATCCTCTCAGAGATGGCAGCAGATAACCCTGGAAATCTGCTTCTGAAAGATTCAGCTGCTGGAAACCCTTCAGAATGCAGATTTTGTCTGAAACACTTGTGTTATCACAGCTCCTCAACCTTTGCCTCATGCACCCAAAACCAAACTGCTTGTGCCAATCTTAAAAAGACAAAGTGTCTCTCCCTCCTCTCACTCTAATTTTTCCTTCAAATGTAAATCTCTTCTCCATTTTGTAGCCCTATGTAGGTCTACATGTCTATTCAGATGTAAATTTCAAGTCAGAGTTACTTGGTGGGGATCCAGTCCTCCACAAACGTTTATTACTTTCAGTTAGGCAGGCTGTCCTTCTCTAGGGCCAATCTTCCCTCTCCTTTTAGCATACCTAATCAGTTGTTCCATATGCATGTGAAAATTGGACAACAAATACAGAAGGTCAGGAAGGATTGGTATCTTTGAATTGTGTTTGTGAAAAATACTGAATTTACCATGGAATGCCAAAAGAACAAACAAATTTGTTTTAGAGAAAGTGTAACCAGGGTTCTCTTTAGAGGCAAGGATGGTGACACTTCAACTCACATACATGGGCCTGTTGTCAGGAGATACCAGCCCTTGAGAAAACAAAACAAAACTTCATTCCGGGAAAAATAGAGGGTCAACAAAAAAGGAGAAACCCTCAATGAGATGGATTGACACACTAACTTGGAAAATGGACATGGTAGAGATTGTGAGACTGCTAAGGGATAGCCCATCTCCTCCAGTGCAATTTACAGCTTTTGAAAACCTGTTGGAGGATCATAGAAGAGTCACTTCCAAAACTATTGAACATAACAACAGCACGTTAGTATAGGCTCCGGTGACTTAGTTCCTAAGGTGTTGTGTTGCTAACTCAAAGCTGAGGCTTCTCTGGTAGTTCTCCTCTGAGGAGAGATGAACAATCCTCTTCTGTTCAATTATGTTGAAAATCCACTGTAAGATCAGATATCAGTTGGTTTCTAACTTGATAGCAATGAGTTGAAATTAGAGTAGTTTTATAAGAATATAATACATTTGTTAAAATTGTTGTTGTTGTTATGTGCTGTCAAGTTAGATTAACTAGATCCACAATCAACACTCATGGAAGGAACAGTTAAGAAATCAAACAACATATTACAATGAGAAAATCTCCTGCCAAGACTTCTTTTAAAAAGAGAAAAGATCACATTTTAAAGATCAAGGTGAATCAGATCTAACCCACAGTATTTTTTATTGCTTCATATTCATGAGGAAGCTGGAAATTAAATGAGGAGGACTGAGGAAGAATTTACACCTGCATTATGATATTTAAAAAGAATATCGAATATACCTGCTGTTGTTGTTAGGTGCTGTTGAATCAAGTACGACTCTTAGTGACCCTATTAACAAATGGTCTGAACACTGTCCTTTGCTATACCACCCTCACAGTCTCTGACACACTCAAACACATTGCCACATTCACCATGTCAACTCACCTAGTTGAGGGTCTTCTTCTCTCATCACCCTTCCCAAGTATGAAGTCCTTCTCCAAGAAACACTCTCTCCTAGCAACATGTCTGAAATATGTGAGACAAAGCTTTGCCTTCAAAGAGCACTCTGGCTGTGTTCTCTCCAAGACATATCTGTTTTCTTGCAGTCCATGAGATCTTCAGCACTCTTCTCCAACACCCCAGTTCAAAGGCATCAATTCTTCTGTCATCCTTAGTTATGATGCAGCTCTCAAGATGGACAGCAAGTGGCTGAGAAGACCATGGCCTGAACCAGGCACACTTTAGTCCTCAAACTGACATAATTGCTTTTGTTGTTAGGTTCTCATGAGTTAAGTACAACTCACAGTGACCCTGTGAACAACAGACTTGAATCCTGTCCTATGCTGTAAAATCCTCATCATCTCTGATTATCTTGAGCCGATTGATGCAGTCACCCTGTCAATTCATCTCAATGTGTGGTCTTCCTCTCTTTCATTGATGCTCCACCTTTCCAAACATGATAGGCTTTTCCAAGGAATAACCTTGCTTAGCAACATGTCCTCAATAATTTGAAGAGTTCCCTGGCTACAGACTTTCCCAGTGCAATACTTCTCTTGATCTAACTGTTGGTACCAAGTATACTGATTGTGGATCTAAGACAGATGAAGTTGTTGATAGTCCCAATCCTTTCTTAGTCCATCTTTATGTTGTGTATCATTCCAGTAACAAGGATATTTGTTTTCTTAACATGAATATACCTAGTATTGCTCAAAACCCAAATCTGTATTAGAAGTGTGGTCAGAGTTCTTTAGATGTAAGGATAATGAAACTTCATCTCTCATACTTTGAGCATGTTATCAGAAAAGGAAAGTCTCTGGAAAGGGACCCCATGTTTGAAAAAGTAGGTTAGCTAAAGAGAAGAAAACACAGTGGCTACAACAACGAGCTTAAGTCCAGCAGAAATTGTGAAGATGGTACTGGACTAGGCAGGGTTTCATTCTATGACACATAAAGTTATTATGCATACCTAAGGAGACTAACATTAACAACTCTTTATTTTATTAAGATTTTACTACCCCATCCATGTCCTTTTTGTTGTTCCAGGAAGCCCATCTGGGATACCACATTGCCTTTGATTGCTGTGTTTCGTAAGACTCCTCTTGGTTATGACAGTGTCTTGGAATTTCTTGATGATGATTTTGGTAGTTTTTGAGAAGTACATAAGGGGTACTTGTCAGGTATTGTCTCCATTTCTCAGATTGTCCCCTAATTAGGATTTGCCTATGTATATGTTTTATGTATATGTGTATGTGTGGGTATATTTGTATGTTGTGGTTGTTGTTGTTATGTGCCGTTGAGTCATTTGCGACTCATAGCGACCCTATGTACAACAGCCCTAAACCCTGCTCTATCCTGTGCCAATCTCATTGCCTCTGACACACCGATCCCGATTACCCCAGTCACTTAATCAATCCATCTCATAGAGGGTCTTCCCCTCCTGCGCTGTCCCTCTACTCTACCCAGCATGATGTCCCTCTCTAAAGACCTGTCTCTCCTTACAACATGTCCAAAGTATGTCAGACGAAGCCCCAGAATCCTTGTCTCTAAGGAGCAGCCTGGTTTAACCCTCTCTAGGATGAAACTGTTTGTTTTCTTGGCAGTCCATGGTACATTTAATACTCTTCTCCAGCATCACAGCTCAAAGGTGTCAATTCTCCTTCTATCCTCCCTAGTCTTGCCCAGCTCTCTGATGCATAACAAGTGATTGCAAAGACCATGGCCTGTATCAGGCGCACCTTAGTCTCCAGAGAGACTATGTATATACACATATATACATATATGCATACACACATATACACACACACACACATATCTTCTCAAGAAGGGAGTCCATCAGGGATGTATTTTGTCTCCATACCTTTTCAATCTGTATGCAGAACAGATCATCCAAGACTCTGGGCTGTACGAGGAGGAATGTGGCATCAGGATTGGTCGAAGAATCATCAACAACCTGCATTATGTGGATGACACAACCCTGCTTGCTGAAACTGAGGAGGACCTGAAGCACCTGCTGCAGAAGGTCAAGGATTACAGTCTTCAATATGAATTGAAGCTCAACATCAAGAAGACAAAGATTCTCACCACTGGGCTCATTGGCAGCACCATAATAGGTGGAGAAGAGAGAGGTTAAGTTGTTAGCAATTACAGCTTGCTTGGATCCACAATCAACACTCAACACCAGCAGTCAGAGAACCAAAGATTAATTGCCTTGGGAAAATCTGTTGTCATGGACCTCTCCAGAGTACTGAAGAGCAATGATGTCAGTTTAGATACAAAGGTGCACCTAATCCAGGTCATAATCTTCTCAGTTAATTGTTATGCTTCAGAGAGTTGAAAAATGACTAAGGATGGCAGAAAAATAGATGTGTTTGAGTTGTCATGCTGGAGAAGAGTCTTGAACATACAATGGACTGCCAAGAAAACAAATATTTCTGCTTGGAGAGGGTAAAACCAAGTTCCTCTTGGAGGCTAGGATTTCGAAGCTCTGCCTCACTTATTTGGGGCACGTGGCCAGGAGAGATCTATCCTTGGAGAAGGACATCATGCTCGGAAGGGTGGATGGACAGGGTAGCGCAGGAGAGGAAGACCTCGGATGAGATGTATTGATAAAGTAACTGGGGCCATGCAGGTTGGTGTGTTGGAATTAGTGAGACTGGTTCAGGACAGTGCTGTACATAGGGTCACTATAACTCGCAGGTGACTCAATGGCACATAACAACAGTAATACACTATGACAGATTTGGAAGCAGGAGTGGCATCCGCTTCCCAAACAACATGCCTCCGGAAACTCTATTAACTTTGATAAATGTTGATAGTTGTAGTGCGTCTTCAGGCCTTTTGTTCATAGGGTCACTATGAATTGTGCTCAACTTGAAGGCAATCAACAACATATATATTAATGATCAAACTTAAATTAAGAATTTTGAAGTGGAAGACCTCAGAAATAAAGTGCAGAGGATAGGGTGGAAGCAGAGATGTAAGGATGGGTGGAGATGGAGGGGGTGGTTAATCATAGGGTGGATAAAGGAAATGGGAAAGATCTGGTGTGGAAAACAATGTTTATGAATATTTTAAGTAAACAAGTGTTGTTGTTTTTGTGTACCATAGAGTCGAAACTGACCCATAGTTGACTCTCTGGCGGGTTTTCAGAGGCAGTAATCACATGGAAAGAGATTGCTCATACTTCTCCCATGGAGCAGCTGGTGACCTCGAACCACATGGTGGTTCTAATCCTTTAGTATTAGAGCGCAACTTCTTGCCTAGGCCACCAGAGCAACCAGTATAAAATAAAAATTTTATTTAAAAAAAAAAGAAGTGTCATTTTCATCATACCACCTATTTTCACTATCATCGCTGTATAGTAGGTTTTGAAAGTAGAAAGTACAAAATCTACTGTTATTCTTCAGTATATTTTGCTTATCTCAGATTTCTTTCCTTTCCATATAAGGTTAGTGACTGCTGGTTGGGGCTATTTTTTGTTTTGGGATTTTTTTTTTACGATTTTTTAAAAAATTCTTAAGCCTGTTGTTGTTGTTTTTTGTTGTTATGTGCCGTCGAGTCATTTGCGACTCATAGTGACCCTATGTACAGCAGCCCTAAACCTTGCTCTATCCTGTGCCAGTCTCATTGCCTCTGACTCACCCATCCCGTTACCCCAGTCACTGAATCAATCCACCTCATAGAGGGTCTTCCCCTCCTGCGCTGTCCCTCCACTTTGCCCAGCATGATGTCCCTCTCCAAAGACCTGTATTGAAGCCCGTGGAGGAGTGAAAAGAATTACGGTGACCCAACATGTTCCAGGCTCCTTTAGACCAGGAGAGAGGGACGTGTTACATATAGGACAGACAGAATCCAATTTCGAAGGGTTTCCAGAGAATCTCCATATGGAATCAGGGCAGATTCCAGTCTCACTCACATAAACAATTAGAGGTGCAGACTGGTCACTGACTTCCACTGAGCTTATGAAGTGAGCTCAAGAGGTATCTCTAGTCTTATGGATTAGGATTGGAAGGAGGGAGGGAGGGAGGGAGGGGGAGAGAGAGAGTGGGGGGAGAAGAGAGGAGAGTGACAGAGAGAGCTCAAGAGGTATCTCTAGTCTTATGGATTAGGATTGGAAGGAGGGAGGGAGGGAGGGAGGGGGAGAGAGAGAGGGGGGGGAGAAGAGAGGAGAGGGATAGAGAGGAGAGAGAGGAGGGAAAGGGAGAAAGGAAAAAAAAAAAGTTTAGTACCAGCAGCAGTCAGGAGATAAATAAACTGGACAGTCAAGGACTTCTCCAAATTACTGAGGAACAATGATGTCAGTTTGAAGACTAAGGTGTGCCTGCCCCATTCAGGCCATAGTCTTTTCAATCATTGCTATGCATCTGAGAACTAGACAGTTAATAAGGATTTCAGAAGAGTTGATGTCTTTGGACTCTAGTATTGAAGAAGAGTATTAAACATCTCATAGACTGCCAAAAGAAAAAGCAACTATGTCTCATAAAAAGTGTGGCCAGGGTGTTTCTTGGAGGCAAAGATGACAAAGGTTCTCCTCACATACTTTGGGCATGTTGCTAGGAGAGGTTAGTCCTTAGAGAGGGTCATCATGTTTCTGGAGGTGAGACAGATTGATACAGTGATAGTAGCAGTGGGTTCAAAGGTGTCAGAGATGATGAGGGTGGCACAGGATAGGACAGGGTTCAGATCTGTTGTTCATAGGATCACTATGAGTCATACTCAATGACATCTGACAATAACAGCATGCAAGTGATGCAATTCTGGGGGCATAGTACATAGGAAGCTGCACCGGTTGCCCAAAGGC
>NW_006400166.1:544032-546571 GCF_000299155.1 Elephantulus edwardii
GGAGAGGAGAGGAGAGGAGAGGAGAGGAGGGGAGAGGAGAGGAGAAAATGAATCAGGGTTTGTAAAAAAAAAAAGTAAAGAATATCAGAAGAATGCCTATTTGTGCTTTCTTGACTATTCAAAGGCATTTGACTATGTGGATCTTAACAGTTGTGGCTGATGGGAATCCTAGAGCACTTAATTGCAAAATTTATACCTGGATCAGGAGACTGTTGTGCGAACAGAGCAGGGGAACACTGCATGATTTAAAATGAAGGAGGGAGTATGTCAGGGTTGTATTATCTTTCTATGCTTATTAAATCTGTATGCTGAATAAATTATTTGAGAAGCTGGACTCTATGAAAAGGAATGTAGCATCAGGATTGGAGGGAGACTCATCAATAAGCTACATTATGCAGATAACACAACCTTGCTTGCTGAAAGTGAGAAGGACTTGAAGTACTTGTTGCAGAAGACCAAGGAATGCAGCCTTCAGTATAGATTGCACCTCAATGGCAAGAAAACAAAGATTCTTACCACTGCACTGACAGGCAATGTCATGATGGATGGAGAAGAGATTGAAACTGTCAACAATTTCATCTTACTTGGATTCACAATTGGCACCCTTAGTACCATTACTCAGGAAAGAAGGAGACACATTGCACTGAGAAAGTTTGCAGTTAGGAATCTCTCCAAATTACTGAGGAGTAATGATGTCTGTATGGACACTAAGGTGCTCGTGATTCAGGCCTTGATCTTGGCAATTACTTGCTATGCATCAGCAAGTTGGACAATGAATAGGGATGATAGAAGAATTGATGCTTTTGGGCTGTGGTGCTGGAGAAGAACATTGAATATAACATGGATGACTAGGAGAACAAACAGGTTTGTCCTGAGAAGGGTGAAATAAGGCTGCTTCTTGGAGGCAAGGATTCTAAAGTTTCGTTTGACATACTTTGGACATGTTGCAGTGAGGGACCAGTCCTTGGCGAGAGACATCATGCTTGAGAGTGTGGAGTGCCAGTGCAAGAGAGGAAGATCCTCCATGAGATGAATTGATTCAGTGACTGGAGTAATAAGGGTAAGTGTATCAGAGACAGCAAGATTGGCACAGGATAGAGCAGTGTATAGGGCTGTTGTACATAGGGTCACTATGAGTCGCAAGCAACTTCTCAGCACATAATAACAGTGATGTCAGTTTGAGGACTAAGGTGGGTCTGATTCAGGCCATAGTCTTTCTTATCACTTGTTATGCATCTGAGAGCTTGTCAGTGAATAAAGATGACAGAAGAAGAGTTGATGTCTTTGAGCTGTAGTGTTGGAGGAAAGGACTGAACATCCCACAGACAGCCAAAAGAACAAATATGTCTTGTAAAGGGTGCACCTGGAGTGCTCTTTGGAGCCAAGAATGATAAGGCTTCACCTCACATACTTTGGGCATGTTGCTAGGAGGGGTTATTCCTTGGAAAAGGACATGATACTAAGAAGGATGGAGGGTCAGCAAAGAGGAGGAAGACCTTCGATCAGGTGGATTGATGTGTGACTGCTGCAATGAATGAGCTCTTGTGTGTCTGGAAGTATGACGATGGCACAGGATAGAACAAGGTTCAGATCTTTTGTTCATAGGATTGCTCTGAGTCATACTTGAGTCAGTGGCACCTAACAACAATCATGTCCATATTCTGTTAGATCTCCTTTCTTGAGAATGGTACCATTACAGATCTCTGCCAGTCAGTTGGCCAGATAACAAGTTTTCCCATTGATTAGTGTCTTCTTTAATGTTCATTTATTAGTGTCTTCTTGAATGTCTTCCAAGATAAAATTTCCTAATTTTACCCACAAAGTATCTTCACAATATTTTAAAAAACTGTTTCAAGGCTATTAGTAGTTTTGTTTCTGTTGTAAGGCACATTTTTTAATTAGATTTTTTTCCCTTGTAATACACACAGAGACAGACATACTCACACATAGATTATAAATCAGCACTTGCTTTTTATTAACTTTGATAGATTATCTGTAGACACTTTTGCTTTTTCAACCTAGACAATCATACTTTAATTTCTTAACAATTCTCATGCTTTATTTAATTTTCTTTTTATCTTAAAGAACTTACAAGGATATATGTGTGAATATAGTTGACAGCTTTATGAAGATAAAATCAGTTTGTGAAAATTCATTAAAAAATTTTTAAAAAACTATTTCATCTCCTTGTCAAAAATCAGTTGACCATAAATAGATGGGCTGATTTCTGGGTTCTCAATTCTATTCCATTGATCTATGTGTCTGCCATTGTACAAG
Source organism: Elephantulus edwardii (assembly GCF_000299155.1). Lineage (NCBI taxonomy): Eukaryota > Metazoa > Chordata > Mammalia > Macroscelidea > Macroscelididae > Elephantulus > Elephantulus edwardii. The sequence goes on from NW_006400166.1 coordinate 546,310, forward strand.
TACCATGCTGTCTTAACTACCACGGCAGTGTAGTAGGATTTTAAATCAGGGAGTGAGATGATGCCTCCCAGCCTTTTTAACAAATGGTGTTGGCAAAATTGGAAAACTATCTGCAGAAGACTTAAGCAAGATCCACACCTCACTCTGTATAAAAAAACCAACTTACACCTTTCTACGAAGATGGTGCCGAAAGCGAAGAAGGAAGCCCCTGCCCCTCCCAAAACTGAAGCCAAAGCAAAGGCATTGAAGGCCAAGAAGGCAG
>NW_006400166.1:553588-556615 GCF_000299155.1 Elephantulus edwardii
CATCCAGGGCAACATCTGTTATCTGAAATACTTCAATTGGTATACCATCTATTCCTGGGGCCTTATGTTTTGCTATAATATTCAATTCTTTACTACTCCTGTCCCACTTGTTTTCTTTCCACTTGCAAAACACATTACATAAATATAAACTCTAAATACAAAATCTCATCTTCTGACTCCTTGAAGTCAAATATGGGTGAGACTTTAATCATATTCCATCCAGGGGCATAATTCGTCTTTATCTGTGAACCTGTGAAATCTAGATCACAATTTACCTATTTCAAAGCACAATGGTGGGGTGAGGTGAAAGCACAATATTGGAGCAGGCACAAGTTTCTTTCTATTACAAAAGGAGGAAGTTCAAAGGGGGAAAGGGAAAAGAAGCAGGAGGCACTGTCCAAAGCTCAGTAGAACCAGCTACATTAGCTTGCAAGACTTAAAAGTCACCTGTTTTCTGAGTCCGTCCGGGTAGGCAATGGCCCTCCCCTCCAGACTCTAGGTACCATGCATGTTTACTGGCCCTGAGCTTCAGCCCCACCTATCAGGCCCACTTGAGGCCACCTGAGTGGTGACTGACTCTTCCTCCACCCCATCAGGTCTTATTCTTCTGTCCCTAGAATGCTAGCTTTGGCCAATGTTCTCACATCCTTTTGGCCAAACAGAATAATTCATTGTCCCATACTCTGGAACCAAGCTGGCCTGACCCTTTGAAACCTGAAGACATAGTTCTACTCCCAGACATTCCAGAGTTCACCCTTTCAGATTTCAGAGTCAGTGGACTAATCCTTTTTTTTTTTAATGTTGTGAAACTTAGAAAATGTTTTGACTATTTTATTACCATTTGAGTCAAAATTTACAGAGTAGATTTATTTTCCATACAAAGTATTTTATACATTTTGGGTTTGACATTGATGAAAACCCCTCCTTGTAACTGCACACTTTCTACTTTCTTCTGTGATTCTGGATTCTATTCATCTTCTATCCTCTCCCTTCCTGCCTTCTGAGCTTTAAACCTCAGCAGGTACTGCCTTTTTGATCTTGTATGGTTGATTGTTTCAAGAATGAGTGCTTCCTTGATATCATTGGGGTTTGTTTAAAAATTATTTTATATTGGCTTGCTTACAAACTTTGTATACATTGTGTTTCACACATCTTTCATACACAGTAAATTTCATACAATCATTTCCATTCATTAGATTTTATCACATCAATCACTATTGAACTATGCTCACCACTACCCTGTATTTCCAGCCCCCTGCTGAATCTTTCCCGTTTCCTTTACCCCCTCCCCAAATTGTGCAACCCTATATTTCCCTTATACCAATTATCACCTCTCTGTTTCCAGTCCTTCCCCCCTTGGATCCTCATGCATGTTTTACTAGTTCTCTTTCTATGTCTACAATAATGGTCTTATGCAGTATTTGTCCTTGTAAGACTGAGTTAATTCACTTAGTGTAATACTATCCAGTGCCTCCCAGCCTATGTAGTAATGTTTAAAATTGTTACTTTTTAGTGTTGCATAGTATTCTATAATGTGAATGTACCACAATTAAGTTCTCAATCCATTGGAAAGTGGTTGGGCATTTGTGCTGTTTCCATATTCTTGTGATGGTGAATAACACAGCTATGAACATTGGTGTACAGATCTCAATTTGTGCCCCCATTATAATTTTCTTGGTATATATTCCTAGCCGTGAAATAGCTGGGTCATACAGAATTTCTATGTTTAGCTTCTTTTTTTTATGTTTAGCTTTTTTAAGAAATGCCAAATTTCCTTCCAGTGTGGTTGTATTATTTTACAATCTCACCAACAATGTATGAGAGTTACAATCTCTCCACATCTTCTCCAAAATTTCTTGCTTGCTGTCCTGTTAAATTTTGCCACTGCTACTGGGGTGAGATGGTATCTCATTGTGGTTTTGATTTGCATCTCTTATTGCCAGTGATTTTGAGCATTTCTTCATGTGTCTGTTGGCCATCCGAATGTCTTCCTCTGTGAAAAGTCTTTCTATATCTTTTGCTCATTTTGTAATTGGGTTATTTGTCTTTTTCTTGTGGAAACCCTGGAGTATTCTGTAAACATTTGTTATGAAACCTTTGTCTGAGATGGTATTGACAAGTGTTTTTTCCAGTTGGTAGGTTTTCTTTCACCCTATTGAAAAAAGGTTTTGATGTGCACAGGGATTTAATCTTTAGAAGGTCCCGTTCATCAAATTTTTCCTCTCCTGGCTGTATATTTCTGGTTGTGTTTTTCAGCCTCTTTATACCAAAGATGAGGCCTTCTAAGTGTGATCTCACTTTGTTTCTTACGATCTTTGTGATTTTGTGTTTTATCTCTAGGTCTCTGATCCACCTTGAGTTGATTTTTGTATATGGATCCTGCTTCAGCTTTTGCAGGTAGTAGTCAAGTTTTGCTGACACCATTTGTTGAAGAGGTTGTCATTTCCCCACTTAATAGATTTTGTTTCCTTGTTGAGTGTCAGTTCACCATAGTTAGACGGATTCATTTCTGGGCTCTCAATCCTTTTCCATTGGTGTATGTGTCTGTCACTGTATCAGTACCATACTTTTTTGGCTACTACAGGGCTACTTTTTTGGCTACTACTATGCCTCTCACTTCATTCTTGTTTTTTGAGAAGTGCTTTGCTTATTTGAGATCTCTTTCCTTTCCAGATATACTTACCAGTTGCCTTTTCTATCTCTTCGGAAAATGAATTTGGTATCCATATTGGGATTGTGTTGAACATGTAGATACCTTTTGGAAGGATCATAATTTTCATCCATGACAAAGGAATATCTATGTTTCATTGACTATGCAAAGGCATTTGACTGTGTAGATAATAACAAACTATGGCTGACTCTGAGAAAAATGGGAATCTCAGAACACTTGATCGTTCTAATGCGAAACTTATACTTGGACCAGGAAGTAGTCGTCAGAACAGAGCAAGGGAACACTGCATGGTTCAAAATTGGGAAGGGCGTACGCCAGGGATGCATCCTATCTCCATACCTTTTCAACCTATATAC
>NW_006400166.1:557555-581207 GCF_000299155.1 Elephantulus edwardii
TTGTTGTTGTTGTTGTGTGGCATTGTTTCACCTGCAACCCAGAGGACTCCTATGTACAGCATCTCTAAACCTTGCCCTATCCTGAGCCAATTTCACTAATTCTGACACACCAACCTGCATTGCTCCAATTACTGTATTAATCCATCTCATCCAAGATCTTCCTCTCCTGTGCAGTCTCTTCACTTTCCCAAGTGTGATGTTCTTCTCCAAGGACTGGTCTCTCCATGCCATGTTTCCAAAGGATGTGAGTTGAAGTTTCAAAATCCTAGCCTTCAAGGAAAAACGTGGTTTCACCCTCTCCAGGACAGACCTATTTGTTTTCTGGGCCGTCCAAATTCAAGACTCTTCTCCAGCACCACAACTCAAAGTCATCAATTCTTCTTCTGTCATACTTAGTCATTGTCCAGCTCTCTGTGCAAAGACAATGGCCTGAATTAGGGACACCTTAGTCTCTAGACCGACATCTCTGCTTTTCAACACTCTGGAGAGATCCCTGACAGCAGTTTCCCAGTGCAATTCGTCTTTTGATTTCCTGACTGCTGATGTTAAGAGTGTTGACTGTGGAGCTGAGAAAGCCGTAATCGTTAACAACTTCAATCTCTTCCTCTCCATCTATCATGGTGCTGCCAGTTGGCCCAGTGGTGGGAATCTTTGTCTTCTTGATGTTGAACTTCAATCCATATTGAACACTACAGTCCTTGACTGTCTGCAGCAAGTGCTTTAGGTATACTTCAGTTTCAGCAAGCAAGGTTGTTTCATCTGCATATCGTAGGTTGTAGATGCCTCTTCTTCCAATCTTGATGCCATCTTCCTCCTCATAAAACCCTGCTTCCCTAATGATCTGTTCTGCATTCATATTGAAATGGTATGGAGACAGGATGCATCCCTGACTCACTCTTTTCCTCATTTTGAACTATGCAGTGTTTCCCTGCTCTGTTCTAAGGACTGCTTCCTGGTTCAAGTATAGGTTTTACATAAGCACAATCAATTGTTTAAGGATCCCATTTCCTCAAGGTTAGCCACAATTTATTGTGATCCACACAATCAAATGCACTGAAATACAAATAGCCATTCTTCTGGTACTCTTTGCTTTCTGTCAAGATCCATCTGACATTTGCAAGCATGCCTCTAGTGCCATGACCTCTTCTAAACCCAGCTTGTATTTCTGGTAGTTCTCTATCAATGTACTGTTCCAGTCATTCCTGGATAATCTTCAGCAGGACCTTGCTAGTTGTGTGATATTAGTGATATTGTTCGATAATTTCCACAGTCTCTTGGGTCACCAGTTTTTGGAATGGGAACAAATATGGATCTCTTCCAATCAGTTGGTCAAGTAGTTGTCCTCCAGATTTCTTGGCACAACTTAGTGAACACATCCAGGGTGCCATCTGTTTGTTGAAATGTTGTTATGTGCCGTTGAGTCGCTTGCCACTCATAGCAACCTTATGTACTATAGCCCTAAACCCCACTTTATCCTGTGCCAAACTCACTGTCTCTGACACATCTATCCCAATTACCCCAGTCACTGAATCAATCCACCTCATAGAGGGTCTGCCTCTCCTGTGCTGTTCCTCCACCTTCCCTAGTATGACGTCCTTCTCCAAGGATTGGTCCCTTCTTGCAATATGTGCAAAGTATGTCAGACGACGCTTCAGAGTCCTTGAGTCTAAGGAGTAGCTTGGTTTAACCCTCTCTAGGATGAACCTGTTTATTTTCTTAGCAGTCCATGGTATATTCAATACTCTTCGCCAGCATCACAGCTCAAAGGTATCAATTTTCCTTCTATCCTCCGTAGTCATTGTCTAGCTCTCTGACACATAGCAAGTGACTGCAAAGACAACGGCCTCTATCAGGCGCACCTTAGTCTCCATAGTGACATCATTGCTCTTTAGTACTTTGGAGAGATCCCTAACAGCAGACTTTTCCATTGCAATAGTCTTCAATTTCCTGGCTGCTGGTGCCAAGGATGTTGACTGTGGAGCCAAGCAATCTAAAGCTATGAACAATCTTAATCTCTTCACCATCCATCCTGATGCTGCCAATGTGTCCAATGGTGAGAATCTTTGTTTTCTTGATATTGAGCCTCAATATTGAAGCCATATTGAAGGCTGAAGTCCTTGACCTTCTGCCCCAAGCACTTCAGGTCCTTCTCAATTTCAGCAAGCAGGGTTGTGTCATATGCATAACACAGATTGTTGATGAATCTTCCTCCAATCCCACACTTCTCCTCATACAACCCAGCCTCCCAGATGATCTGTTCTGTATATAAGTTGAAAAGATATGGAGATAGGACACATCCCTTCCCAATTTTGAACCATGCAGTGTTTTCTTGCTCTGTTCTGATGACTGCCTTCTGGTCAAAGTATAGGTTTTGCATTAGCATGATCGAGTGTTCTGGGATTCCCATTCTTCTCAGAGTCAGTCACAGTTTGTTGTGATCCACACAGTCAAATGCCTTTGCAGCATCAATGAAACACAGGTAGACATTTCTCTGGTACTCTCTGCTTTCAGTCAAGATTAATCTAACATTAGCTACAATATCCTTAGTACCATGGCCTCCTCTAAACCCAGCCTGCACTTCTGGCAGTTCTCTGTTGGTGTGCTGTTTCAGTCATTTTTGGGTAATCTTCAGCAGAATCTTGCTTGCATGTGTTATGAATGATATTATTTGATAATTTCCACATTCTGGGGGATCACCTTCTTTTGGAATGGGAACAAATATAGATCTTTTCCAGTCAGTTTGCCAAGTGGTTGTCCTCCAGATTTCTTGACACAACTTGGTGAGCACATCCAGGGCAGCATCTGTTAGTTTAAATATGTCAGTTGGTATACCATCAATTCCTGGGGCCTTATTTTTTGTGAATTCCTCCAAAGTATCTTGAACTTCTTCCTTCATCACCATAGGCTCTTGCTCATATGTTAGGTTTATTCATAAGCATCTCAATTTATAGTTGTTATTGAAATGCTATTGCCTTCTTATTTTCCTTCTTTGTTTTCTTTGTTACTGTAGAGGAATCCCACTGACTTATATCTTGATCTTGTATCCTGCCACCCTACTACATAGGTGTACTCACTCTAACAGGTTTTGTTGTTGTTGTTGAATCCTTGGGATTTTCTGTGTGTACTATCATATCATCTGCATACAGAGAGTGACAGCTTCACCATCTCTTTGCCAATCTGGATGCCTCTTACTTCCTTCTCTTGTCATATTGCCTTAGCAAGTACTACCAATACAATTTGGAAAGGAATGATGACAGTAGGCATCCTTGTCTCATCCCTGTTTGCAAGAAAAATGCTTTTAGTCTTTCTCCATTAAGAATCATACTGGCTCTTGGTTTTGCATATATACTTTTCACTATGTTTAGGAAATTCCCTTCTATTCTAATTTTGCTTAGGGTTTTAATCAGGAAGGAGTGTTGGATTTTGTCAAGTGCCTTTTCTGCTTCCATTGCTAAGATCAGATGGTACTTGTTATATGCTTTGTTAATGTGGTGAATTGAGTTAATTGAGTGTTGGGTTTGTTGTTGTTTTTTTTATGTGGAATCATCCTTCCATACCTGTTATGAATCCCACTTGGTCATGATGAACTAGTTTTTTCATGTGCTGTTGGATTTTATTGACCAGGATTTTGTTAAGCATTTTTGCATCTATATATAATTATGAGAGATATTGGTCCATAGTTTCTTTTTTGGTAAGATCTTTGCCTGGAATTAGGGTTATGTTTGCTTTATAGAATAACTCTGCAAGTGTGCCTTCTTTTTCGATGTTTTAAATATTTTAAATAGAATTGGTGATAGATCTTCTCTGAATGTTTGGTAGAATTCAGCTGTGAAACCACCTGGCCCAGGACTTATTTTTATATGAGAGCCTTTTTATGATCCACTCAATTTCTTCTTTTGTGATGGATCTGTTCAAGTGTTCTACAGCTGCCTGAGTTTCAAGGAATTTGTCCATTTCTTCTGGGTTTTCAAATTTATCAAAGTATAGATTTTCATAATATTCCGATAGTATAAATTTAATTTCAGCTGGTTCTGTTGTGATGTAACCTCTATTATTTCTTTTTTGGGGAGTGTTTATATTTACTTTTTTGTGCGTATTCCATCAAATCAAATCTGACTGGTACAGGAGGAGATTGTCCCTCCTTGTCTAGCACAGAATCTGGTGGATTCAAACTGTGCACCTCTATGATTGCAGTGCAGCTTCTTGCCACTAGGCCACCAGAGCTTCCTTACCTCTGTTATTTCTTTCTTTCTTTTTTTTTTAGCATTCACAGACAATTTTAATATATATTTGAAAGCATATGCCCAAAGATAATTGTAATGATGTTTCCCTGGATAGAAGTAAATATTTACCTTTTTGTTTGTTTGTTTGATATGATACCTTTTCATTTGAAAATAATCACAACATTTTCTTTCATCACAGGAAGGTAGTTATGTAAAGCAACAGGACTGGGAAACAAAGTAGAATTGCAAACTGCCTCTAATTTTGGATTTTGCAGAACTTTGCATAATTCTTTATGTGAATGTACCCTGCTCTGGAGCTACAGTAAAATCAACTGTCCTACCTCATTCTGTATTCAGCCTGTTGACTGAGGAACTATATAAATCTGTGAGACTCAGACTTTAAGGTAAACCAGTATCACTCAGCTCTCTTAAAATTGTTCCAGATCTCTCCACTTCTGTTATTTCTTAATTGAGTAATCTGTGTCTTCTCTTTTTTCTTTTGTTAAATTTGCCAGTGGTTTGTCAATTTTGACTCTTTTGAAAAACCAGCTTCTGGTCTTGTTGATCATTTCAGTTGTTTTTCTGTTTTCTATCTCATTGTTTTTGGCTCTTGTCCTTTTCTATCTCATTGTTTTTGGCTCTTTTCTTCTAGAGGCTGTAGGATTAAATTATTTTTCTTTTTCTGTTTGATGAAGATGTTGAGTTAGATCATTAATTTTTCTTCTTCCTCTCTTATGTGTTTAACTATTGATATGAACTGCTCCCTGAGAACTGCCTTAGCTTCATCCCCGAGGTTTCAATATATTGCATTTTCATTTTTGTTTGTTTTGAGGAACTTTTTTCATTCTTTATTTTTTCTATAACACAGTTGTGTTCTAGTACGGTGTTATTTAGCTTTCACATGGGTGGTTTTATAAGCTTTACCCTCACGTGGTTAATTTCTAGTTTTATGGCATTATGGTCTGAGAAAATGCTTTGTATTATTTCAGTGTTTTTTAATTTGTTGAGGCTTGTGCTCTAATATTTGATCAATTCTGGAAAATGTACCATGTGCACTTGAGAAGAGAGTTAATAGAGTTTTAGATGGGTGAAGGACCCTGAATATATCCACAAGGTTGAGTTCACTATAAATGTGTAGTTTAGATCGTTTGCATCTTTGTGAAGTTTCTTTTGAGTTGACCTATCCTTTGGTGAGAGTGATGTGTTAAAGCCTCCTACTAATATTGTGACACTGTCTCTTTCTTTCTTCGATTCTATTAGGCATCGTTTTATGTATTTTGTATGTATTTTGCAGGTCGATCATTTGGTGCATAAATGTTGACCAAGATTATGTCTTCTCAATCTACTGTGCCTTTAATCATTAAATAAGTGTTCTTCTTTATCTCTTATGGTGCTTTTACTTCTGAAGTCTATTTTCTCAGAGATTAGTTTTGGTACTCCTGTTTTTGTGTTTGGTTTTTTTTTAAAATGTGATTTGCTTGGTATATTTTTTTCCTAGTCTTTGAGTCTATCTTTCTCTTCATTTCTTAGATTTGTCTCTTGTAGACAACATATTGATGTTCTTTGACTTTTTAAAAAAACTATTATTATTAATTTTAATGAAAATTTATAGACACTTTGGATTTCCATTCATTCATTGTTGCACTTTTCTCCCTGCCCATTTCTCCCCCCTAGTATACTCTTCCCTTTGAAAACTAAAAGAAAAATTCTTTCATTGTTTTATAATCCCTCCCCTCAGGTCCACCCCACTATGCAGCCTTCATCCTGTATTCCTGTCATGACAATAATACCTAATCACATATCCCTTTTAAACAGTTTTCTCCCTCATCTGTTTCAATGCAGTATACATTATTTATCTCATCTTTCTCAGCCTCTTCCCAACCCTGATGTCAGTCCTGTTTTACAAGAGTGACACGATGCAGTTTTTGTCCTTTTGTGACTGAGATATTTCACTCAGCATAATGTCCTCCAGGGTCACCCATTTTGAACAATATTGCATGAATTCTTTGTTTTTCAATGCCGTGTAGTATTCCATTGTGTGAATATACTACAGCTTCTCTATCCATTCGTTTGATGATGGGGTCTTTGATTTTCAAAATCCATTCTGCTACTCTTTTTTCTCTTAATTGGCACATTTTCTTTTAGTTCATTCACATTAAGTGTGATTATTGACAGACCAGGTCTTATCATTGCCATTGTATTGTGTTTCTTTTTCTGTTGTTTGTGATCACTATTGTGATCAGTACGTTCCTTTGGTGTCTCTGTGTGAAGGACTTCCTCTAAAAGTCCTTGTAATTTGGGTCTTTTTTCCCTTAAGTTCCTTCTTTTTTGCAAATGTTCTAATTTCTCCTTTATATTTGATGAAAAGATTTACTGTATATGTCATCTCATTGTCTTATTGGCTCACATGGTTTCTTCTGCGAAGCCAGAACTTAATCTAATTGTTTCTCCTTTGTAGGTAACTCTTGGTTTTCCTCATGCTGCTTTTAGTATATAATTTTTATCTTTTAATTTGGAGAATTTGACTATGATATGTCTTGATGTTTTTCTTTTTGAGTCTAGTCTAGTTGGTGTTCACTGAGCTTCTTGGATATAGATTTCTCCATTTTTCATAATACCTGGGAAGTTTTCTTCTAGCACCTCTTCCACAGTTTTCTCAGTGATTTCCCTGTCCCTCTAACGTTCTGGAATTCCAATAATACATGTATTTTTCCTTTTGATGTTACATAACATGATTGTAACATTTTCTTTATGTATCATCTTCGATTTTTTCTTCTAGTATGTTTCCATTGATGCTCTTGTCTTCCAACTCACTGACTCTCTGTCCCATCTCTTCTGTTTTACTTTTTGTCCCTCCAGCATGTTGGACATTTTCTGTAATTTTGGTCTTAATCTTCAGGATTGCATTTCCATGCATTTCTGCTAATTCCAGTACTATGTTGGCTGTACCCTCACTATTTTGTGATTTTTTTTAAGTTCTTGTACCTCTTCATGTATAGTTTCAATTCTTTCTTACATCTTTTGCAATTTCTTCTGCAGTTGTTCAAGTTGCTCCTCAGTATATATTTCTTCTGATTCCTTGTCTCTCAATTATTCGCTTTCTTAATGGCTTCCATTGTTTCTTCCATCACTTGCAACTTCTTTTATAGCTGTTCAAATAACTCTGCATCAACATATTTCTTCTGGTTCTTTGTTTCTGGGGTATTCATTGCATCTGCAATTTTAGGAGAAGGATTATTTTGTGTTTTCATTATGTTTGTTTGAGGCAACCTGCTGCTTTCTTGACATTATGTGAATCTTTTTTGGTAGATGTTAGGTTGTTATAAATGTTTAATGTCTCAAGGGAGGGAGATGTTCTGTGAAGGACCAGTTTATCAGTGCTCCCTTTTGGCCCAAGGGCCCAAAGCAGTGTGAGTGCTGTTCTCCAGAAACCTCAGCTGATCCATGCCTGTTTCCCTTTGGCTTAAGAAATCTCAAGCCTTTTCAGTGTGTTGCAGTCAAGCAGAGTTAAGGGAAGTTGTAAGTGGATTTTACAGTGTACAGGACTGGACGAATTCATGGAGACCCAATCAGCTCTGTGTCTCTGCTTCCCGCAGTTCTCTGCTCATCTCAAGTTGCTGCAGCAATGGTTCTTTTCTTGGAGGATAACAGATGTAGTTCTTTTGGCCTGCCTTGCTTGAAGAATTCTAAGAAGCAAACCACATTCCTTCCTTTCATTCTTTCTCTGTCCCCATCAGTCTGCCCTGAAAAGTTTTCTGCTGTGGCGGTTGGTTAGACTCATCAAACACAGGCTTTTTTTTTTTTAAATAAGACCAAAAAAAAAGTTTAATGAAAATTGGATCAGAGGGTATGTAATAATCCACAATGCTAAATAGTTTATACCTGATTGCAATAGAAATAACAAATAGAGGGGAGCTCTGGTGGCCTAGTGGCAAGAAGCTGCACTGCAATCCCAGAGGAACATGGTTCGAATCCACCAGACGCTCTGCCGGAGAAGGAGGCGCAATATCCTCCTGTACCAGTCAGATCTGATTTGATGGTACACGCACACAAAATAATAAAAAATAATTAAAAAAAAGAAATAACAAATAGAATAACAAATAATAAAATAAATGTTACATGTGTCATAATTTGATTCATCTTCTTCCTCCAAGAATTACTCAGAATAGTTCTTTGCTTTTTCTAATATATGTTTCAGTGCAATTTCTTCCTTTGGTTAACTCACCAATCCAGCTGACCTCTAGTTCAAAAGCTTTGTCCTTAACTTCATCATGCACTATGCAAATTACTTTTGAAACTTCTTTGACAACATCATGGCAAGTAACTTCTTTCATCTGAAGCTTTTCAATCTGCCTTTGCAGCTTAACTGGCTTTACCAATAGCACAATTCCAGTAACCATATGAAACACCCGATGGGTCAATCATGCAGTGTTGAGTACCATCATTCATACTGTAAGAACCTAACATGAAACTGTAGCCAAAATGTCTAACAGCACTGTTGAATGGATATGCATGTACATACATGGCCACTCTGTCTGTAAGATGTTTTAGTGGAATGTTATAATCAAAGTTTGATCTAAAGTTCAAAGCTTCTTCTCTTGCTATATCTGCTAAAGAATGAGCATCTGCCAACAAGCCTGCTATTGCCATTCCAACACACTGATCAACATTAAAAAGTCATTTATTGGAACCTTCTTCAAAAAGCTTAGAAAGGACCAATATTTCTACCGGTAAGACAACATCATCTTTATACTGCTATTTTCCACAGCCTTCATATCATATTCAACTTGGAAAACTCTTCCATCAGGCAAAAATGTTGAGGCTGTCAGATCATACCCAGTGCCGATGGAGCGCATTGTGATAAAAGAACAGGGATGCATTGGCCTTCAAAGCCTCAAACACAGGCTTAATCTCATTAACCAAAAGATTGTGCTGTCATATCATTGGCGAAAATTCTAGGCCATGTGCAGTGAATTTGTGCAACAGAATTGTCCAAATCTTTAATTTTTTTCTTCATCTTGCACAGAACGTCATTTAAGTCTATCTTCTTACGTTTCATATAATGTAAGTGGAAGGAGAAACCATATAAACACCTTTAAGATCTTGTTTAGAAATTGCCCCAGTCAAATATCCAACTTAATCACTAATAAGATCCACCTACTATGAAACATTTGAAAATAATTCAGACAAGTTCTTTGCTATTTCAGTAAAAGTACTACCTTTTCCTTCACTGTCCAATCATGTACTCATCATCTTTTCTTAAAACCTCACCAGAAATACACTTAAAGTCCACAAGTCTAGTAACATTCTCTTCAAAGCACCGTACATATTGTCTAAGTCACAAATCAGGGAAGGTGTGCATCAAGGTTGTATCCTTTCACCACACTGAGCAAAGAATCCAAGAAGTTGGACCCCATAAAGAAAGATGTGGCATTGGGATTGGAGGAAGACAATGACTAATGGAAAATGAGGATTTGAAACACTTACCAATGAAGTAAAAAGACAATGGTATGGATTACACTTTAACAAGGAAACAAACAAAAAATGTTCACAACTGGACCAGTAAACAACATAATGATAAACAGAAATCATTGATGATGTCAAGGATTTCACTTTACCTTGTTCATAACCAACGTGCTTTAATGAAAGTTTACATAAGAAAATAATTTTCATACATAAATTATTTTGTGACACTAATTACTAAGCTCTATAATGTGTCCCCATTCCCTTCCTTGTTTTCCTGTTTCCATTCATGCATTTTCCCTGCCTTCTCAACTTTGGTTTTGGGCAAATGTTGCCCTTTTAAATTTATGTAGTTGACTGTTCTAAGAAGTACATTCTTCGCAGGTGTTGCTGTTTCTTCTATACGTCTGTTTATGTTATGGGAGCTCTGGTGGCTTAGTGGTAAGGAGTTGTGGTGCCAACTCAAAAGCATAGTGTTCTAATACACCAGCTGCTTCTTGGGAAAAAGATGGGCAATCTCCTCTGGGGAAATTTACTGCCTCTGAAAACCCCTTTGATGGTGCATAGCATTATTGAGGGAGAGGTGGCCTCTGACAGTGTCTTCAGTGTCAAATTAGATGATAAGTGTTAGTCTTGGTCAGTCCTCCAGTCTCAGGCGAGTAAGTCTGGTTCTTCTGCTTTCTTCTTTCTAAATTTTAATTTTGTTTTGCATTTTTATCCATTCCAACCTAGACCTTCTATATGGTCCTGGTCAACATAAACCATAAGGGTATGGATGCCATCTACTTCTTTGGTCTCTGGTTAGAAGAGGTTGTAGGTGATGGAGGGGACTAATACTTTATTTTTTTGCATTAGTCTTATGAATTAATAGCTTTCTTCTGTCTTTTATTTTCTTCATTAAGCTTTGAAAAATTTAAATATAATTGTCATGTTCTCGTTTATTCTTCGCTTCCAAACCTCCTAACACTGTGTTGCTTTTTTTTTTTTTTTAGATTTCCAGCTTTATATGCCAAAAGTCTATACTCTTTTTACCCAATGTGATTGTTGTGCTCATTCAAAACGGGCATCAGGGTCTTCACTATCCATTTATTTCCAGAAAATGGCAGATCTTTTTTTCTAGGACATGTATTTTCTAATAAATCTGTCTTTACTTTCACCTTTAAAACAAAAAGACATAGAAAAGTGTAGTCTGGCATCATCGATAGCCCTCATTGAAAAAGAAATTAAGTTTAAAAGTGAGTGGGGATTTATTATGGAATTGCCTGTTTTGTAAAAGAAAATTTTTAATGATAAAATCCGTCTTTTGTAGATAAAATTGTATCTGGAGCCTCCCCGAAGCGGCACCATTGCCATGTATAGGCAAGGAAGAAGCCAGGAAATACATTCTTCTTACCCAGTTCATCAGGATCAAAGTCTTTCATTCTCAGGTTTTTGTTTGTTTTTCTCTGTTGGGATCCAGGCAGGCTTGCACCTAAAGTGGATGACTGATTCCTTAAGCGGATTTCTCGGTCCCGGGGAAATGTGCGCCCCTCTCTCTGTGTTGGGAGAAAGCTCCAGCCCAACCCAGAAATCCGTTACAGGCCGCATTGTCCCCGAGGGCCAGTCCCCGGGGAGAGGACACCGGGAAAACCCGCTGAGTGACTCCGGGCCTGCGCGTTCTGGCTACCCGCAGGTGAGGCGCAGAGCGGCCAGGTGCGGGCGCCATGGAGCTCCTTGCCAAGTGCGCTCGGGCAGCCCCCGGCGGCTGCAGGATCTGGTCCACCTTGGAGGACAAGCCCTGGCGTCTGCGAGGGGTGCGGGGCTCGCACGGGAGCTGGGTTTCGGGATTCGCAGTTGCGTGCCTTGCGAGGGCGTAGCGGGTCCCGGAAACTTTTCTCTTACCAACCCGCTACCTTCTCTCCCTCCTTCCTGGTTCCAAAGTCGGCAGGAACAAACGGAAACAAGAAACAAAGGTGTCCCGCCTCCTCCTTGGCTAACCGTCCCTTCCCCGGCCTCCTGAATTTGAGGAGGGGGCGGCTAGAGATGCTAAGGAACGTAGTGGGCGAGGGAGGGGACTCATTTCAGGAGATGCGTTTGCATTACACATAAGTGGACTTAGTTTCCATTTTGGGGCGTATTTGAGAACCATTGGGTTCTTAGAACGTTAGATTTGGGGGTGAAAGCTGCTTTGGCGGAGCAAGCCGACTATTTTCGATTGTATGGCACAAATCAATAAACTGAAGTGTCTTAGAAATGCATTTGAAAATGAATTATTGTGTTTATTTGAGGGGCTGTCGCTGATGATGGGGGGGACTATACGCTACCACGCCGTACTTCTGCCGCGATTTCGGGAGGTCCGGGA
This sequence comes from Elephantulus edwardii, assembly GCF_000299155.1. Classification (NCBI taxonomy): domain Eukaryota; kingdom Metazoa; phylum Chordata; class Mammalia; order Macroscelidea; family Macroscelididae; genus Elephantulus; species Elephantulus edwardii. The sequence goes on from NW_006400166.1 coordinate 569,583, forward strand.
CATTCCACACTTCCAGAACCCAGCCATTTTCTGGCGAGTTTGTTGAAGACAAATCCATCAGGGAGCCCAGTGGGGCTGGGGAGGGGGCTCGGCAGTCTGCGTCTAGTGTTCACCACCAGGAGTTTGCCTCTATGTAAGTACGATGGGGGATGCCCAGGGGGAGATTTTAAAATGTCTTTCCTTTTTTACATAAAGGAAGGAGGAGAATCCGACGTTAAATTCTTTTGCAAACATTCATGCCTAAGGAAGGGCTGGAACAGGCAGCGCGGCCGCCAGAACCGGTCGGACAGGTAGCAAGCTTGTTGACACCGTTATGTTGCAGGGCGCATGCTCACTTCCAAGTTTCCTGGTGCCTTTTCTATTCCACTTTATGAAACTTTCCCCCCCTGCGTGGTCTCCGCGATTTAAGGCATAGGTGTCTCGGAGCCGGAAGGCTCGGGGGTCACCGGGCAGGCGGCGCTGCCACAGGAGCGAGGGGAGCCGACCAGCGCGTCGGGAAGGTGGGCGCCGTGTCGGGAGCGGGGACCACGTCTCCACCGTCGCTGGTAGCGGGAACCGCAGAACGCCAGGGTCCAGGTCGTAGGAGGGGCCCGCCATGCCCAAAGTCTTCCTGGTGAAGAGGAGGAGCCCGGGGGTCTCAGTCCGCAGCTGGAATGAGCTCCCGGATGAGGAAAGGGCAGACACCTACATCCCAGGTGAGCGCAGCGCGGGCCGGGCCTGGGCGCAGGGCTCCGGTGGGGAAGGGGTGGCCCGCTCACTGGGTCGGCTGCCAGGGTTGGACTCCCACCTCTGACTCCTCCTGCACACGGGAACTGGGGTCTGCTGGCAGAGGAGGGCGCACAGCCCAGCCACGCCGGGGAGAGTCCCCTTCTCCCTACTGGCGCCTGGTAATTGCCCCGCGGCCAGACCGCTGCCTGCAGTGATGGTGGGTGGGGGGCAGGGGGATGAAGCGAGGAGGGCTACGCTCCAATCCTGGGTCCTCACAGTGGTGCCCAGGGAGCTCATTCACCCTCTCAGGCTGGGCGGAAAGGGGAGTGAGACGCTGTCGTCTCGGAGAGAGGAAACTTGACGCGCATGGCCCCGGTTTCTTGTGGGCGCCAGACCTGGGATGGGGAGCAGACCCCAGGACCCCGATCTTTCCCAGGCGGCGTGCTCGTCCACCCCGGCGTTTCCCACTTGGAGAGGAGCCCGTGTCTGGGGTGGGGCGGCGACAACGCTCTCGGGTCAATCTGACGTTGCCTGTACGGGTCTGCGCGGCCCTCCCTCCACAGTGGGACTCGGTCGCCGGATCCAGGAGCCCCTGGAGGACAGCCGGAGCGACGGCGGGAGCAGCAGCAGCTGCGGCAGCGGCAGCATCGCGGGGGAGCAGGGCGGCGCCGGGAGCAGCTTGAGCCCTCGCACTCCCGGGCGCCATGCGCGCGAGCTCGGCGACGCCGACGGCCCCGGCGGACTCCCGGCGGCGAAGCAGCGGCCGGCCGCCAGGTCAAAAATCAAGGTACGGGTGTCGACTCTGCCGTGGTGACGGGCCAGCCGCGCCCGCCACGCGCGGGGACCTGGCGAGGCCTCACCGCCGCACCTGCACCTGCCCCTGGGCCGCGGCCAGGGCTCGTCCGCCCGCTCGGGCTGCGGGTGCTGCGCTCAGAGTGTAGGCTCCGGGACCGCCCCGAAGCCGCTGCAGATCGTGCATACGCCGGCCGAGAACAACCCGATAGGCTCTGAGCTTCGGAAAGGGGGAATCTGGCTCCTCCTGAATTTTACCCTCGGGGAGGCGGTTCCCAGCGCCCCTGTGGATTCTGCGTTTCAAAGCCCCTCCCTGCGTCCCGAAGAGAGAGTGGCCGGTAACTTGGCACAAGGAGGCTCAGTGACACCTGTTCCCAGTGCTGGTTAGACCGATATCTGCGTTTGTCACGCCTGTCAATCCCTGCATCTAACTGATGCATAAATGTTCTACTGAAAATCGTTTTAGCGATCCCTGGCTCTATCTACCCCAGTGGGTCGCGGATGCCTCCTGTATTTCATGCTTTAGGGCCTGCTGAGCCCTCTGGAATTGTATGCAACGCTTTATAGCTTTATTAGGACATCTGTCTGTCTGTTTTCCTCCTTGGATGGAATTTATGTCGTCGCCCATTTATTTAGAAAGCATCCCCTGTCCCCAAGATGCAAGATCCCCATTCCACAGACTTGCAGACATGGAGCCCAGGGTGCTGGTGTATGAACACTTGACCCTATTCAATAGTCAGGTGGGCCCCAGTGCTTGCTCAGGAGTTGGAGAGTAACCCCAGCTTGCTCGAACAGCTCGCCCCCCCTCCCCACACACAGATGAGGCTTTATTGTGGATTGAGAAAGCCGCTGCCTTCAGGGAGAGGAAGTTTGACCCCTTTTTGCATGCTCCTGACGGGGGTGGGGGGGTGTGTTTGGGGTTGAGACAGCCTGAGGCGCTTCTTGGCCAGGCTGGGTTCTGTATGGAGGGACCTTTTGCTTGAAACTGTTGGTGGCATTTGTTGTCTTGGATACCCTGGTTATACTTTCTTCAAGATAAGCCTTACCTGTTCTTTTGACAGTCCATCGGATATCCCATGATTTCCAAGCTGTTGGTTACCCTCCTGCAGCCAGAGTGTTCCGTGGAGGCAAAGATGGTGAAGCTTTGTCTCAAATGCTTTGGGCATATTGCTAGGAGAGGCGATTCCTTGGAAAGGGACCTCATGCTTGGAAAGGCAGAGGGTCAGTGAAAGAGAGGAAGATGCACACACACCCACCCCCCCCCCATGAGATAGATTGACACAGTGATTAACACTGGGCTCAAGTGTGTCAGGGATAAGGAGGCACAGGATACAAAATTCAGATCTCTTGTTCAAAGGGTCACTATGAGTCCTACTTAATCCAGCCAGCAACTCTGCTTGCATATTTATCACCAATTAGGGACTTTGTTTGGGTTGTAACTTGCCAGTTTTTCCCTTTGACCTCCAGTATCTCTGATTCATATGGAGAGAAAGTATCAAGCAGGAAGATACAGCCTCATGTGGAGAGGTAGGTAGATGCCCCAAGCCAATGACCTCATCTGTGGTGAAGTTAGCTCTTTGATGTGTCCTTTTTATGCCTTGACTTTTTTGAAAAATAGCTTGGGAAATTCACCCCCTCTCCCTCCAGTTTTCTGCCCCAGGGGATTTGTCCAAGTTTATGGTCATTTCCTGAATAAGCTATAAGCAACTTAGTTTTGATACTTTCTGTCTGGCCCAGGGTTGCAGCTTACTCTGTGATTGATAGGCATCTTGCAGGAAAGGATCAATAGTTGGGGTAAATGAGGTGAATTATAGCCTGCTAGAGCCTACTGTGCAGACTGTCTGGGCCTCTTCAGAAAAGGTATTATAAGAGAGGATTGATCTTCTTCTGGCTCTCATAGGACAGCTCTTGATATTCACAGGAATTTAGAAGACAAAAAGAAGCAGAAAAAAAGAAGGAGAGAGTAAGGAACTTCCTGAAAGAATTGTAACATTGGCCAAAGATTGTCACGCTGTCAGAGACACAGTGCAAAGCCAGTCCTCAGGGCTCAGAGAGCCAACACACACCGAAGGAGGGAGACTTCTTACATCCTTCATGATGACGATTTCTGGGGTGTAGCCTGATCCCCAGCTATATATTCTGTTCCTTAATAAACTGCTTAACCGTAACTCATGGTTTCTGTGGGAGTTTAGACTGGCTGAACCCAGACCAAGAAGGGAAGGATGCTGAGGGAAAGGAGAGTGGTCAGTCTCAGAGATAGGATGGGCCTGCAGCAACAAGGATGTGCAAATCTGGCATATATTTGACCTCTGTCTCATAGATATTTGCTTTGTGCTGATTTTTCTATTCGAAATTGTTTGTAGAACATCCTAAAAAATTTCTTCCAATTTTTGCCTCCAGAATAATCACCATGGTATATTAGCATTTTTTAAAAATTTAGTTTGTTTATTTTTCATTTCAGTGAACATCTACAGAGATTTTGGAATTCCATTCATTCATTGTTGCACCCTTCTCCCCGCACCAACCCCCCCCCCATTTGCTCCTCTCCTTGAAAAGCAAAAGAAAAACTCCCTCATTGGTACACAATCCCCCCCCCCCCCCCCCCCCAAACCCCCCCCCCTATCCCCAAATATAATCCACTCTGCAACCCTCATTGCATACTCCTACGATAAAAATAATGCCCTAAAATATAATACTTTTAGACTATTCTCTCCCCTGGTATATTACCATTTTCAAATGACTGGCCCAGTTAGTTACCTGTGAGTTATCAAGTTGTGAAGGAACTCGGGTTGTGCAGTGGTAGTTTGAATTCACTAGTAGGAGAAAGATCTGACAATCTGGTTTTGAAAACGTTTACAGTCGTGGAAACCCTATGGAGCATTTCTGCCCTGTCCTATACGGTCGCTAAGAGTTGGAGTCACCTCCATGGTAATTGATGCTTGGAGGACATCATGTAATTCTGGAGTTCTGACAAAGTATTCCAATTTCACTGAGGGTTTCTCTAGCAATTAGATTGAAGAGGAGAAAAATGATTTAAGAATGAGGTCTTTAAAGGTTGCATTGCTTTAATTAATTTTTAAATTGCTTATATTTAAAGAATTTGAAGACTCTTAGCTGGCAGTCACCTTATTTTACTTTATTATTTTATTCAACTTTAAAAATTGTGATTTGAGTGAAAGTTTACAAAACAAATTGAGCTCTCATTCAACTCCTCACTGCCTGCTAAGCTTCCGATCTAACTTTTAGTTGAACAAGAAAGATTTATTGAAGCAAAGAGCACTGATATTTCTGAAGGAAAGAAAAGCTCAATTTCTTGGTGTGTAAAATGAAGAAAGAATAGAACCAGACTCTTGGACGTGTTGTGTAATTTAGATGAGATGGAGGCAAGCTGTTTGACACACTTTCATAAATGCTTACTCCGCCCAATAAGCAGTTAGCTGACAGTGACATTGTGTTTTTATTGTGTGTGGGTTTCTTAAATTGAAGTTTTAATGAAAGTTTATAGAGACTTTGGATTTCCAGTGACATTGTTTCATTAATGTGTGAACTTCTGTGGCCTGGAGCAGGAGCAGGAGTATCACCAACTGATGGACCTGACATGTACATCTAGAAAAGGGTCTTTGCAAATTAGGAAATGTGTTTTTTCCCAGCCTGTTTGTCTTCTGGCTGGGCTTTGAGGCAGATTATGAAATTATTTCTTTACTGGTGAAGACTGATGTGGTGGCATTTGTGTTGTTTGTTGTTAGATTAGGTGCTGTTGAGCCCACTACAACTCTTAGTGACCCTTTGAACAACAAATCTGAACCTTGGCCTCTTCATCGTCTCTGAAATGCTTGAGCCCGTTGTTACAGCCACTGTGTCTGTCCAGCTTGTTAAGAGTTTTTCTCTCTTTCTTTAACATTCCACCTTTCCAAGCAAATATGTTTCCCCAGTGACTGGCCTCTCCTAACAACACTCCCCAAGTATGTGAGGCAAAGTGTTTGGGTATGTCCTAACTCTCAAACCAGTTCAATTAATTTTAAAGTGAAGAGTGCTAAACCATCTTCTGGTCTCAAGTTATAGGGTAGAGAAACCTGGAAATACTGATTGCTAATGTGAAGGGCTATAGGCACACGTAACTGAAGTCAGTTAGTTGACTGCTCTTGGTTCTTTCTGGACTCAGAAGGGCTGGTGAGATCCATATGCGAGGGAGGTAAGCTCATTTGTCACCTCATCCCTGTCATTTCTTTCTTCCTTGGGGTTTTTACTGACGACTCTTTAAAAGGAAGAGCTCAGGACTCCTTTAAAAGTGTTCTTGGACTCTTAGATGACCTGGCGTATTGTTGCATAGAAGTTGCCTTTAGATTTTTTTATGATTGTGACTGTTGTATTATCACTTTATGACTCCTCTTAAAGGTTTCTGTATTTAGGTCAAAAGCATGAGACTTCATGTTCAAGTAGTAGTGACACATAAGTTCTAATACCAATTGAGTGATATTGTAGGGGGATGATATCAGAAATATTATTTTGAGATAAGTGTTATTGATGTTGTTGTTGTTAAGCGCTTTCGAGTCGCAGGTGACTCCTAGCGACCCTATGAAGGAGAGTCCTTGACGCTTGGGTGCCTTTCATCCTCTCTCCAGGTTCATAGGGTTTCCGGAGGCAAGCTATGGAAGTGGATGCCACTCCTCCTTCCAAAGGATGTTAGGTCTGCTTAAACAACTGATGATAACTCATAGCAATCCTGTGAACAACAGATCCTACACTAACTTCATGACCTCTGACATGGTCTCTTTCTCAGACCCTCTGCTTTTCTCAGGATGATACCTTTTTCCAAGGACATATCCAAAGTGTGTGAGATGAAGTCTCACCAGCCTTTTCTCTTAGGAGCACCCTGGTTTCACTTCCTCTAAGACAAACTTGTTTGTTCTTTTCACAGTCCATGGGATGTCCAATATTCTTTCTAGCATCACAGTTCTAGTGGGCTAGAAGGCAGCTCTGGTGGCCTAATAGGTAAGGAGTTGTGCTACCAATCCAAAGAAAGGTGGTTCAAATCCACCAACTGCTCCTCAGGAGAAAGATGAACAATCTCTTTCCATACCTTTTATTGTCTGTGAAAATACCTCAGAAGGTCAGCCTTGCATTGATTCTGACTCGACAGCACATCGCAACAAACTGTGAGAGAATAAATTTTTGTTTTTTAAAGTCAATTTGTGATATTTATGTTACAGTAGTTAGATGACTAAGACAGTTTGTACTGCAGTGTGCTTATGCATTTACCTGTTGATGGATATTCAAGTTCTTTCCATCTTCTGGCTATTGTGGATATTGCTGCAGTGAAGATGGGTGTACATATGTTGATTAGCATACATGTGTTTTACTTCCTTGTGTATATTCTTGGCAGGGGGATTAGTGGATCATATAGAAGGTGCTCATGTTGCATGGTATGTAACGTGTGAGGCTGCCAAGTGAAAGACCAGCAGTTTCAATCCACCAGCTGCTCTTTGGGAGGAGGATGGACAGTTGAGAGCTTCAGAAGCTCTATGGAGAGTAGTTATGAGTTAGAAGAGACTCAACAAGGGGTGCGGGGACGATTTGCACACTTCTTTATTTTGGTTTGGGTAGTGGTTCTATTTTCAGTTTTTAAAGAAATCACCTTCTTGTTTTCCACAATGACTATGTTGGTTTTGTATTTCCATCGGCAATAGATAAGCGTTTTAATTTCCCTACATTTGCACAGATATTGGTTATTTTCTGGTTTTGTCTTTCTACCGGGAGTGAAATGATATCACATCGTGTTTCTTTATTTGCATCTCTCTGATGGCTAATGATATTGAACATCATTTCATAACTCGATGATCATTTGGATAGCAGGCAAAATGTCGGTTCAAGCTTTTTGCCTATTTTCTTTAAAAATTAAGTTATTTATTTATATCATTTGGATAGCAGGCAAAATGTTGGTTCAAGCTTTTTGCCTATTTTCTTTAAAAATTAAGTTATTTATTTTATGTTGTTAAAGTTTTTGTTTTGGATTTTTTTTCTATTTTTTAAAAATTAATTTTAATGAACATTTACAGAAACTTAGAGTTTCATTAGTCATTCATTGTTGCACTTTTCTCCCTTCCCCCAAAACACTCTTCTCCTTGAAAAGAAAGAGAAAAACTCTTTCATTGTTATACAACTTCTCCCCACTGAGTCCACTCCACTATACAGCCTTCACTCTGCACTTCTGTAATCTCAAGAATACCCATTCATATATCCCTTTTAAACAGTTCTCTCCCTCATCTGTTTCAATGCAATAGGCATCATTCCTCCCCTCCTTTTCTGTCTTCCCTTAACCCTGATGTCAGTTCCATTTTACAACAGTGGCCCTATGCAGTCTTTGTCCTTTTGTGACTGAGATACTTCACTCAGCACAATGTCCTCCAGGGGTATCCACTGTGCATAATATTTCATGAGTTTCTTGTTTTTCAATGCTGCATAGTATTCTATCGTGTGACTATACCAGAGCTTCTCTATCCATTCAGTTGTTGATGGGCACTTGTTTCCAGCTCTTTGCTATTGTGAACAAAGCTGCAATAAACATGGTGTACATATGTTGCTAAAGGTTTATACACACATACTTCATTGGTGACTTTCTTTTTGAAAGTTTGCTACTTTACACCACTTCACTTTTGTTCTTTTGGCACTCAATGGAACATTTAATACTCTTCTTCAAAACCACATCTCAAAGGCATTCATTCTTCTCCTGTCATCTTTTTTCATTATCCGACTCTCAGATGCATAGCAAGTGATTGAAAAGACCTTGGCCTGAACTGGGTGTACCTTAATCTTCAAACTGAAATCATTACACTTTAGCATTTTGGAGAGGACCCTGATGGTGGCCTTGCTCAAAACAATCCATCTCCTGATATGACGGCGGAACCAAGGGTATTGATTGTTGATACATCAAGCAAGATGAAATCACTGACAACCTCAATCCTTTCTCCAACTCTCATAATGTTTATTGGTGAAGAGCTTTGTCTTCTTGATATTGAGATGTAATCCATATTGAAGGCTATAGTCCTTGATCTTCTGCAGCAAGAATTTTAGGTCCTTCTCACAGCAAGCATGGTTGTATCATCTCTATAACTCAGGTTTTTAATGAGTCTTCCTTTGATCCTGATGCCCCCACATTCCTCCTCATGGAGTCTGGCTTTGCAAATTATTTCCTCACATACAGACTGAATAGGTATGTGGAAATGATACACCCCTGATGAACATCCTTCCTGATTTTAAACCACTCTTTTGCTCCATTTGGACAATGTTTTCTTGATCTAGGTGTAGTTTTGACATGGGCACAATTAAGTCTTCTGGAATGTCCATTCTTCTCAGTGTTAGCCATAGATTGTTGTGGTTCACACAGTCAAATGCCTTTGCGTAGTTAATTAAACCCAAATAGACATTCCCCTGGTATTCTCTACTTCCAGCCAGGATCTATATGACATCAGTAATGATACCTCTGATGCCACAGCCTCTGCTGAATCCTGCTTGAACTTCTGGCAATTCTCTGTCAATATACTACTACAGCTGATTTTGAATGATCTTCAGCAATATTTTGCTTGCATGTATTATTAATGTTATTAATTAATTATAATTCCCACATTGCTTTGGGTCACCTTTCTTGCTATTTAGGTGTATGAAAAGTTTCACAGAGCACTCTTGTGTAGTAAGGAATTGCTGTTGTCAGATATATGATTGTCAGAGGTACTTATCCAGTCAGTGATTTGGCTTTTTTGGTCAAATTTTTGATGAGCAAATAGGATGCCTCAGTGCTTTATTTTATCTTTTGCTGTTCTCCACTTATATAACTGCAAAGCAAATCTCAGACATCACACTGTTTCACCCATAAATATCTCAGAATGTGACTACAAACGTAGTACAGTCACACACACACTAGCAATTGTGTGCAAGTTGCTGAAATCTCTTCAGTGTATGTTAATGTATATATTTTTAGTTTTAAAAAACTTTTCCTTAGAATTTATTTGTTAAAAGAGAGAGTAATTTAGTTTATAGAATTCTACAACAACCTGGATCTTCCTGATTGCATCGCCATGATGCTTAACACTCCTCAAATTCCAATGTGGTCCTCAAACATAGTTCATTCTACAGGTACACTGCCCAATATGGTGTTACTTAAACAAAAATAAATTTAAATGACATAAACATTAAAAATAAGCCCCTCAGTCACAGTAGGGAGCTCTGGTGACTTAGTGGTTAGGAATTACCCTTCCAACGTAACGACGGTATGTGGTTTGGATCCCCCAGCTACTCCGTGGGAGGGAGATGGTCAATCTCCTCTGTGACCTTTGCTGCCTCTGGAAACCTGCTGGAGCACCAACTCTTGGTTGGTTTGGACTCTTTGGTTCAACAACAACAGTCATACTACCTACATCTCAAGTACTCAGTAATCATATCTGCTAAGTGGCAACTGTGCTGAGCAGTAAAGAATAAACCATTTCTGTCACTGAGTAAGGTCCTGGTGAATGGTGCTACTGCAGATGATTATTCAGATTTGTTTTGGTTTTGTCTAGACTCTTTGGTGGTATTTAATGTCATTAAAATGCACAGTGTATTTGATTTTCTTTTTGTGATGTTAGCAGCTCCTGATGCTCAGTTTTTAAATATTTTGTGTGTTAGAAGGATTGCAAAATGGTGATACTCTATAAATACTTCATCTCCTAATTGATTTTCTGGTGGGATAATTTATTTAGTAAGGTAGAATAATACTTGATTCATTCACTTTGTATTCCAGGATAATCAACTCTTTAAAATTCTCTATTGATAATAAATTAGCTGAGGTTTTGTTTGGTTTTGCTTTTTTAAGTGTTCTTGCAAATCATGGATTTGAATTGTTTCTGAAAACTTCCTTCTGGTACTGGGAGGAGAAGGTAAATAAGCCCTGTTCCCAGTTCTTGTCCTCTTGTCCTCTTTTAGGTGGAATTGAATGCCCTTCTCCACCTCTCTTAGTTGGTCTCTGTTCATCTCACTGGCAACACATTTGGCCAATCAAACTCCTGTTCCTAATTCTAGATCCTTATAAACCAGGGAACACTTCCTGTTGAACTCATGTTTGTAGCACCTGTGTGGGAAAATGCCTGCGTTAAATCAAAACCAATCTCAAAGCCAAGCCCACTGCCATGGTTTCTGTTCCAGCTCACATTAGCCCCACAGCCCAGAGTAGAATAGAACTACCCCAAAACATTTCCCAGACTGTAAATCTTTATGAAAACTACAACCACATCTTTCTCTGACATAGATGCTGATGGATTATAACCATCAACCTTTTGTTTAGCAGCTGTGTGCTTTAACCACAGTGCCACCAACGTCCCTATCTTCTGGATTATAGAGTGTACTTTATTATTCTGTTTGTTATATCATTTGGGAAGGCTTCTATTCTGCCATGTAGTCGTTCTAGAAACAAGAAAGTGGATCCAAAGCTGAAAGGATTTGGGAAGATAGTCTTAGCATGTTTTGAGTAGAAAAATAGAAAACATTTTTTTTAAGAAATTCTGTCCAAATAATCACAATGGTACTCTTACTCCCGTATCCTCCCAGTAATTGAAATAGGGCCATTAATTTAGATAGCCTGTCTTTTGGAAGCACCAGTAGAAAAGAAAGACTTCTCTTTGTTTTTCCCTTAGAAGACTGACAGGTAATGTTCTTAGGCAGCTTTGAAGTTGGTCAGAGGGCCAGCTTACATCCCCTCCTCCAGGACATTCTTTTTTTCAGCAGCCCTGATACAATGGTCAGTTTGTTTTTTGCTACAGAGTCCTATTTCTTTCAAAGAAGAACTAGAGGGAGCCTTGCATGCTTTTAAAAATAAAAGCTGTGATGTGGCAGGAAACAGGACAGTGGCAAGGAAAGGACCAATCAATCTCTGTGGTTGAAGCATGGATTATGCACTGTCCATCATTCTTGCTCCAAATCCAGACGTGACATCTCTCATACTCTATGATATTTTCCCTACTCTGCAAATACACCTTCTTTTAAATGTTTATTTTTTGGCTTATTTTTTTTATTGGGAAAAACATATTGGGGGTACAAGGAGGTGAGGGTTGGGGGCAGAAGGGTGAGGATGGGCCAGGATGCAGTTGCAGAGCTGCA